>NC_051132.1:6316237-6537908 GCF_014839805.1 Manduca sexta | reverse complement strand
ACAACCTACGTTGGAAAATAATTGATACTCATAATAGCGATCAATTATCCTATTTCGAATGTCTAATTTCAGTCACAAGAAATATTACCTTCGTAAGAATAAGTGTAAAATATATACTGCACTATTTTTTGGATCATACAGAAAATAAGTAGTGTAGGTAATAACACCCTAATTTTTTCAGAATACAAGATGTTTTAGGATATTCCGATAGAGACGTTACCAAGCACGATTTACACAAATTAGTTTACTTGGAAGCAGTTATAAAAGAAACCTTGAGACTGTATCCGATTGCACCCATCGTTTCGAGATATGCTGATTCTGATGTGAAATTAAGTAAGTTATGTTAATATGCTTAAATATCAATAATTGTCTTTGTAACATTTCATATCATGAGTTTTTAAAGTCCTAAGTAGATAGTAGATTTTTAACTATCCTATGCTATTATCATTACTGAATATCCTTTTTCTGAAAAATCTACTCCAAAAGGAAAAACTATGTGAACCACAGTACAAACACTACTCGAATGTAGTCGATGCTACTTTTATTTATACACATGTTGCAGAAAGGTTTTATTTTATAATCGCCAGTGAGCTGGCTTGATCGATCTAATCCTAGTATAATTGTATTAGAAAATTTTCTGGAATAGCCATATTATAAAGTACTTTGTCTTACTAAACTAACAAAATTATAACTATTCTGTTTTTTGAATGTTAAGCTATCGTGTTTAGCACAATTTAGCAGATCCAAATAGCCCAACAGGACCAAAGACACTGGCAATCGTAACTCACCAGTTAGGGCTCCCAATAAAACATATCCGACTACGATGCCACTCACATTTCACCATTTACAGAGAACTATACGGTGCCAGCTGGATGCAGCGTATTTTTGTTATTTTGGGGCATGCATCATCATTCAATCTGGGGCCCTGATGCAGAACAGTTTAACCCAGAAAGATGGCTGGATTCACCCACATTATCAACGAACTTAAAACTTTTCGCGGGATTCAGCATTGGAAAAAGAAACTGTATAGGTAAAGTTTCGCATGTTACATAAACACGAAATGTAAAGATTATATTTTTGTTTTAATAATTTCTTATTAAACCGTTGATAAGATTCAAATATTTTTTGGAATATAGTATCTAGTTTTTGGTATCGGGTTTTAAAACCATCTTACATTCAAATAACTAACCTGAGTACTTCGGGCATTTCACCTATTTAAATGTTTTTTTCTAGCAAAAACATTTGCAATGATGTCGATGAAGACTACAATTACACATCTACTAAGACACTACAAAGTTAACGCAGATATTTCTAAGATCACCTTGAAAATCGACGTTATGCTCCAACCAGCCTCTGGAAGTGTTATAAGTTTAGATTTAAGACGCCCTAAGAACCATATTGGCTGTTAAATAAATTGTAAAGGAATGGAGAATACAGCCAAAAATTGAGTGAATACTATTATACTATTAACTTCTATTATATAATATTTACTCTAAATATAAGTAAGTTGTACAATAATGTATTTCAATAGTGAGTGAATGTTAATTTCAATTTATTACAGTTACATACTTTTATATAATAGTTACATTTTTAGATAGAATTATGATATCGTGTATATATTTTCTATCTACTTAACGACACTAACCTGGCCATAATTCATTTTATGAATAAGTACATCTCGAAATCTCGTTTCTTTTAAAATTATTACGGTTTATTATAAAACAAGCGATTTGAACCAAAAACTTACTATATTTTTATATTATAATGGCCCTATATATACATTGCCATATATGTACAAATAGAAAACTTCTACAAAAGCTATTTAAGTACATAGCCTAAATAAATGAATGGCGCAATTTGGCGTTGGTGTTATTTCAAACTGAAAAAGTTTAATGAGTTTGATAAACGATTATTCATAATATGGAAATTATTACTTATTTAGTGTTTATTTAATTTAAATGTGTTTAGCCATCAGTACCTACTTACAATTTACTTCAATATTTTGTTTCGGTTAAACTTCCAATTTAGCACTTAATGTAGGTACCTATTTACGATCTAAATATACTTATTATAAGTATATTTTTTAATGCTTTGGTCGAAAGAATATTCGTCAATGTTATTTAAAGTTTGAATTACGTTGATTGGCGAAAAATACGGATTCCTAGATGGTCTAAAGATTTATTCAAACTGTAGGATAACAATATTAATATTTTATAGTGTGCTCCTAAGATGTTTTTGTTAAAATTTGTAAATCGTCACTAGTATGCTGATTGTTTTTATTGTGTGTAAATAAATTGCAAGCAATGAAACTTTTTTACTAATAATTAAATACTAACCTATAAAATTAGCAATAATGAATTTACTTACTATAATAATTAACACAGCCAAAATTGCTTAAAATTCCCTTTTTAAATAATACTACGTGTTGCCCGCGGCTTTGCCCGCGTAAAAAGCCTTTACTGTTACAAAACTAACGCCATCTATTTAAAAATTAATATAACTAATATTATTATCTATAGAAGCAACGTAATATTATTTTTATCTATAAAATAAATATAAAACATACCCTATGTGTTAATCCAGCACATGTGTGCGTGTGTTAAATTTTATCCAAATCCGGTTGATTATGCATTTACTTTCAGCAAACATACAAACATCCAAGATCCAAATATTTTTACAAACTTTCGCTTCAGCTGTCTCTTCTACATAGTTGATGGAATAATAAAGTACATACCTTTGCTATTTCAAGGGCTATTTATTTTTTAAATATACCTCTTGTTTTAAGAATACATTTTGAATATTTTTCACTTTCTAACGACATCTAGCGGGTACAATTAAAATTGATACCTTCAGAACATTATTATTATCTAAACTTTTATTTACAGTATAGTTGATATTTCATAATTACATAATATGTACTGTAACCTATAATTCCCTAAAAGAATTTATATTTGATATTAGCATTATGTACAATCGACAATCTTTTAATAATCGACTAAAAATCATTCTTTATGGTTTTACATTACAATAATACCATCCCTAGCTGTCATTTCTGAACATTCACACTGACGGACGTCATTGATGATTTTATTGAAATAACTCTCGAATCGAAGACTTGTTTATCGCTAACGATATGTTAAAACTATGATACATTCGTAACATACGCATTCCCGTAGATATAATTTATGTGTGTGGAGTTACAGTGGGTGAAAAATGGCGAACAACAGAATACCGTCTGGGCCTAACACTCCAGGCAGCCAACAGACCCCAACACAGCAAGGCATAAAGATATTTATACAGAGGGATTACTCTGAGGGCACGGCAGTCAAGTTTCAGACGAGATTTCCATCGGAACTTGAAGATAGGGTAGGTGAAAAAGTGTAATACTGCCGACAAAATTGCTAAAAAGATAACAAACTTGTGAGATTTCTTCGCTTAGAAGTGTTTAATTTGTCACAAGGACGTGTTTTTATACATAGTTAATTTGCAACGAAAGTAATAAGGTGTCGTCTACATCAAGTCTTTGACATTTTCTCAGCTAAATTGCAATTGACCTATTAACTTATTAATGCAGATGATAACCTTTGGAACTATTGAGTGTTTCTTTTGTAATTCGTCTCATAGATTATAAAGCTCGTCACAAATTATTGCAACTTTAAGCAATAATAATAAAGGTGTGGTCACTGTAACATTTTAAAAACAATAATTTGCATATTAAGTACCCACTGAATCATTGCTAGTCAGAACTGTACTAAGCTATATAGCAATAAAAAAATACTGTTATAAAAACCCTCGTTAAAGGTTATATGTTTCCCTAGACTTATTTTCAAGGATTACACTCTTACAGTATAGATATTGAACATTACAATTACTGAATGTCGACTAGGCACAAGCTATTTAACAAATAAAGAAGATAATTTATAACTCTATTATCTATGTAATAACTGTAATAGTATGTTTAAATATCCTCAATTTACAGATAGATAGACAAACATTTGAATATACAATGGAGAGACTAAATGAACACTTTGAAATGGCAGAGACAGCAGACTGCAGCACGTATTGTGAAGGCTGTTTAGCATGTTTGACTGCCTATTTCATTTACATATGTACAGAGACACATTATGAAAAGGTAAGATTTTTATTGCATTATTTCAATAGGAGAATAATACTAGAGATTTTAAATGGAGGTGCTGTCTGGGTAGGTACTACAGTGATGTCAATTTTTAACACCAGGCAGCAGTATACATGCACTGTTATGTTCCAGTTTGAAGGACATTGTATGCAGTGTAATTACTGAACATGAGGATCTCATATCTCACAGTAACAGTGCAGTGCCACATTGCGCTTGTAATTTAAAGTTTTGCATGGTTGTACAACTATTTATGAATGGTTGTATTGTTTATCATGAGATGAAAGGCATGCTTGTATGGTTATTGAATTGCAGTAAATAAAAAAAAACCATGAGACACAAAAAACAAAAATATAGGATAATATATCTGGTACTTTTAAATCTCTTTCAAGCTGCTTCGTTTGTTGTGACAATTGAAGAAGAAAAGAAAATTGATGACATTTCTAGCATTATTGTTGTATAGTGGATAATATCACTACACATCAAATAATATTGCTAATCCACCATCATTACACCTTGAAAAGATGACATAATTTAATTAAAACAATTAAATTTGACAGTATTTCAAATATAATTTTAATAGAGATATTCACCCTGAGTATACAGTCGCCGTAGCTACTAAAGATTTTTGTCCAACAATTTGTTACCCAAAGGTTTTTTTTTATTGCTTTGAATGACAAGACAAGCTTCCCCTTCGCCTGATGGTAAGCAATATGTCCATCCGTAACCAGTAGAAACACCATTCAACACCTTGAATTACAAAGTATTTTTTGGTATTCCACTGTGCTTACCATCCTAAGACATGAGATGTTAAGTCTCATTATGTTCAGTTTTTACACTGGCTACAATCTCCTTCTAACCGGAACACAACAGTGACTACACTCTGCTGCTTGGCAGCAAAAATAGACATTGCGGTGGTACCTATCCAGGTGGACTCAAACATTTGAGAGACCTACCACCAGTAAAATAAAAATAAATAAAACAATGTGGTGTAATCTTAGTCTGATCTTAGTTCTTTTTTACAACAACATCACATATTTATCCCCAAAGGGATACAGGGATGCAGAGGCACAACCAGGGCACCCACTTTTCGCCAACTGTGTTCCCTACCATGATGTGATGGGGGGAGTATATCGCCATATTGGGCACAAATTCCAGTCTTCGGGCTGATATTGAGTAGAAAAAACCCAAATATCACCATCAGATTGGAACCCAGGACCTCAGAGGCTGTCGTACCGTGCTTTGTGCTTCTTTTTTATTTATAATAGAAATGCAAAAGTTTGTGTTTGTGTAAAATATCTGAATGTTTTTGGCTGAATGGATTTGGAAGATTTGGCACATCTATAGACATTTTCCTGGATATAAACATAGGATTTTTGTCCTGGCAATCTGCTTTCAAAGAAACCAATGGAATTTTATAATCTAATTAAATGGATGAATGGAATGGTTATGAATCACTATAGTGGTTTAGGGACATTTGTAGGGGGAAAGCCATTCCGTGAAGCCCTGAACAACACCTATAAATAATACATGTTTTAACATATTTTACATAAATACAGGATAAAAACATAAACATGTATCCAATAAATTTGGAAATCCAAGGCCTAAATAATGCATGTAGACAAGATTAAACATTGAGATAAGTACTTACAATCATCAGTTCATACAGGAAAAAATGTTACTAAGTTATGTCTTCGAATTCTTTTTGTAATTTGCATAAACAATTAAGATAGTTGTTTTTTAATGTAATTGAAACATTATTCTCACAAAATTATAATATATTCTTAATTGAGCCTTTATTTGTAAACAATGTGATGTCGTAAATGACGTCAATAAGTATAATATAATTATGCAAAAACAGCTGACGTAGTGTGACATCCATTAATTCACTGTGCATGTAATGAAGTATACTTAAGTAAAAAATGTATTATAATGAAACTATACTAAAGCGGCGATAGCCTAGTTAGGTGTGGAACGGACTGCCAAGACGAATGTCCGTAGGTTCAAATCAAGTATATAATACAGGGCTGATATTAAATGAAACTATATAGATTCATTCATATATATATTATTTGTATTTTAACTGGATAAAAAAATGTCTTACGTCTTAAATTGTTAATCGCAACGTAACGTTTTTTTAAGTTTTTCTAATATAATATTTGTTGATTACGTCATATGAGTGCGTGTAAAGGACACCGTTTTTCGAAGTGTCGTTTTGAAAATCGTGTGTCATGCTATGAACCAATTAAATCAATGCTGGCCTTACGACTGGATATCAAATAATTCAGTACCTACTATTTTAAATGATTTAACGTGCGTAATATTCCGTCTGGGTAGGTACCAATGTGTGGCGTTGCTACTGGATTTATTTTACACTAGCGTTTGCCCGTGGCACCACCCCTGTGGGAGTTCTCTCCCATTGTGAACTATTCTGGGATATTAGTTATGTATATGTTGATGTAGAAATTGGTCTATATGACTTCAAATAACATCCGACCATTTGAATATCTTAATTTTTTTTTTTAGATTTATTTAAGTTTGATGAGAAAACACTAGAAAATTCAAGAAATAGAAAAATAACACGATTACAATGCGACGTCTGCTCGCGGGCACAACTTGTTCATTAATACCTAGTACAAATAGCATCGAAATACCTCTATCTGTTTAACGTTATGGGTGTAGTTAGAATAAAAGTTATTTAAATACTTATCTGACCTGGAATACGAAACAATTTGAAGTTATATACACCAAATTTAATAGCCATCCTGGTACCATTTAGAAAATATGACAAATTTCTATATGAATAAATATTATGACAAAAATATATATGTCGCATGACTCAACGAAAAATCATAAAAACATGACGTTTATGCTAATAATCTCGCAATAGATAATATTTTTGTAGGACGTAATAATAACACCATACATAATACGATAACATACCGTGTTAAACAAATAGATAAGGACGCAATTTTTAAATTGTGAGGTGAAAATTCTTAATGTCACGGTCAGTTTCGGGTTTATCAGGTTATTTAACGAAGAGGAATAAACGCCACTTCTTTAAACATAATCATAAGTTTATTGAAACCTGTCTTTACTATAAAGGCAGATTGAGCATAAACAAGGAGTCCTTGACTAGGTAGGGGCCCTGACATTTAGAAACGCAGGGCTATATATGCCTCGGTGGCTTATTGCGTGCAACTCCGGCTGCCCCTTGGGGAATAAAGGCTTGATGTGTTGGTCTTTGTATAATATAGTTTTAAAAAAAGCAAATAAAAAAGTTAGATTCTTTAATATTTATATACTTACCAAAAGAACTTAAAACGATGGGATAAGGACCTTGATAAGTCAGACCATGGATACATATAGTTTGTGAGCTTATTTCTCTCTCCGCGCCATGATATGTCGAAAGATATGCAATCCGTAGTAAATTGTTACATTTTTCGAAGCGAGAACTTATAAATTTAGATTGCCCTGGTGCAACGAATGCAGTGTCTTATATTTCACAGTTGAAGTGCGTTAGAACATTGAGGCGATTAAGTACTGGCCTAGCTTTTTCTGCTATGGCATAGTAAACATTTACAATCTTACTTATAAAAATTTCGCAAAGCCATGCTTAGTTAAAACACAAATTGACTCGATCAGCTGTAAGTCAAAACCCGCCATCTTGTCTCTTAATAAAGTTTAAACTAAGAAACCGTTGTAAATTTTACAGCTATTTAAGCAATTCTTAACCACCTCTTAATGCTAAAACAAGTTTAAAACTAATACTGTTAATTACTGGCAATAATGGATATATCTCCACGGGAGCGTCCAAATCTTAGGAATGCCCGCGATTTACGAATGGGCACGTTTGCGCAAGTCTTCTAATCCGCGTGCGATTAAATCCTTTCATGCCACGTTCACTAGTTGTTGCAAATTTTATCTTAATTCATCAAAAGCAACTTTATTTCAAGGTGTATAAGGTGTGATCCGAATAAAACGCGCACGAGCGTTACGTGCGTATGCCTTCATTCGAAATATTTAGTGGCGCCTAAACGAAGGCCAGAAATATTCCGACCTATTTTAGCACTTAAAGCACTCATCATCAATCCTAAATAAACTATTCTCATTTACAGCACCTAAGAAAAGTATCAAAATTCATAGCAACGCAGAACGAAAGAGTGTACAACCCGAGAGGAATACACATAACGGACCCTATTCTACGCGGCCTGCGCGTCATAGAGATCACAGTGATAGACGTTCCCAACTGTCAGAGTCCAACGGGTAACTCGACGAACAATCAGCTGAGGCACACTTGACCACCACAAGAGAACAGGGAGTTTTTCATGTAACGCTATTGGTTCTGATTTGTTTACTGTGAAATTTGGTGCTTGCTGACAATGCGGCCGTGCGGGACAAATCAGAATGTATTAAGACTATGAAGTTGGTGTTAGTTAATGTTGTTGTCGGTAGGTATGTTTGTAGTCAGGGTCACCAATGTTCTGTTTGTGAAGCCAGATAATTTTGTTAGAGAACAATAATTATAATTGTATTTAATTATATTAAAAGCCAGATACAATGTTAGGGAACAATTATTGTTCTAATTGTATTTGTGAAAAAGTTACGTAATATTTTTGTGAATGTTGCTTTAATTACGTACATTTTACAATTTTTTATCTGGCAACACTAGTGTACGGACAGTTTTTTGCCTAAACCTGACGCGTCGTTCAATGTACATCACTACATAAACATCATAATATTTTCGCCTATACCTACATATCGATAAGTCCTGCGTAAAAGAATATAATTGATTTTAAATGTCACTTTATAAATTATTGGAATAAACAAAAACAGTACGTACAATATCTTGTGTATTACTTTGGAAATGGAGGTAAATCTTGTCATTAGACATTTTATAAATCAAGCGTGATACATATTACGAATATTTTTTTTTTTTACACAGGATCCATCGATATAGCATGACAATTTATGTAAAGATCTCACCAATCAACATTCATCTTAGTCGTTTTATACTCCATGTCCTTGTGTAGCGAGTGTTCAAAAGGCTTGGCTCCCCAGCTATGCTTCAAGCACCGAATTTCCGAGCTAGACTGTCTTCTTTTATACATTTCCAATGCATAGTTTCATTTTATACTTAAGTGATTTATTCCGTTGCATGGCAACATATTTTGCGAATCTGTTGGAGATTGCCTATTAACTGTAGGAAATAAATGTTTGAGAAACAGTATTAATGCTAGTCTGACCATAGATTGTAAACCATTCCTTGACATGAATAAACTAATATCGACTTTTTTTACTATAAAAAAACGAACTGCACTACACTATTCAGTCAGATATATCAGATCATAGAATATTGGCTGATAATAAAAAAACAAGAATAATCAATATTGAGTTAAATAAATACTTATATTAAAATACAAAAGATCAGTGTCATTAAGCTAATAAAACGGTTAAAAAAAAGGATAAAAAATATTAATTAGTAATTGTTTCTTGTTTCTCAAAGGATTTATTTCTGCATACATCTACCTAATATATTTTTACATAAAGTTTCTTGTTCAAATTAGAGAAAATTCTGTAACCAATCTATGTGATAATAGGAATTTATCATGTAGTCGTGTTACCCCAATTAAGGTAAAAGATACTATAATTTAAAATCTATAGGTGTTTCCGACAGGCTTGCGTGTATATAACGAGTGAAGTTGCCTCGTGTTAGTTAGTCCATGTTAAATTATTACCATTATTGTTTTACTTTTTGCTACTTAAAAAAATGATTGTTATTGAAATGTATATTTTATATCCCACCAATTAATATACTTATTTATTATACATTGCAGTGGCGAAAGCTCTATATAACTATATTCCCTTTGTGTAGAAGATACTTATCATTAGAACGATTTCCAGAGCACATTCATGTATATTAGTACATATATGTTGTGTCGAGTTCCACCTTTCGCCACTTATACACTGTCCCCCTTATTCATAGACGTTTGTTATCGACGGACGGAGTAAAGCCTTGATACCAAGTCTGTTTCTCAGCTTTGTTTTTCTGACGGCTTGCTGTTTGTTCAGCTTTGTTTATCTGACAGTTAACTTAAAGTTGTATCTCAATATTAGCCAATCACAACGGCCTTTACGCACTGCGAAGGCTGCCATGCCGTCAGCACTGAGAAAGAGTCTTGTCTATGAATAAGAGGGTGTATGTATACAGAGATGCTACGAAACATCGTTAATTTTTTAAATTGGTGTGAAATAAAATCTGCACTCATGTAAGTGTATCATTTCTTTGTAAGTGAAAAGTAAAACAATAAGTTTACTTTGTATACTTTTTTCTGTCGACTGAAATTTCCTTTTAATCAGAACTCCCTGCGCCAAAACGTTCTTCCATTGCTTATCGAGGGTTATACGCGTTGTTATAAATATATGTAGATAGATATTAGACTCGTGTGTTCACAGGGTCGAGCCCTGTTGTGTGAAATGTGTCTTTGCACAAAATAATGAATGTAATTCAATGTAACGCCTGTACTTCATGAAAGTATTGAAAATCAAGAAAATTTGTGGATTATATTATAATCTGATTTAAATTATCCTGTATAAGTGAAAAGTATTGTATAAAAATTATAGTATCTGTGCTTAAGTTGCAAGTGTAAATTAAAACGTTAACGAAATTATCGAGTGTACCAGAATCGATATTTGACATTACTTATCGATTTTGAGTGATGTTATTCTACATCTTTGCCTGAAACGAGTTATGTCTTTATACGGTATTACAGTGGTGTAATCTATCGATATCGATAGATTTAATCGCAACTGAGACGTCACAACACTTGCTTATCTTAAGTTTACGAACAAATTTTAAATATTTAAAAAATCATAATACTTATTAGGAAATGAAACAATCGTAATGAATATGCTGTTTTATTCGAAATATAAACACATGTCTGATAGGTATGCGATTTGCGAAAATAGTTAACGAATTAATGTATATTTTTTTTATATCTATGCACGGTGCCGTAGTTAGGAATGGCAATGTTATATTATCAGCGGCATAATTTGCCAACATGTACAGGACTGGACAGAGGAGGCGGGGGAAGGGCGGCAAAGTTAACATGTATTTACCGTTTAAAAACGGTTTAACATCACGTTTAGTGCGTAGTTAAAAAATCTACGTGACAAACTACACTTTGGCGTCACATTCTAGGTTGAATAAGAATAGATTTGCTTAGAATTAAATTTATTTGAACAGGCATCAAGAGAGATGCCGCATTATGGCTTTGGTGCCAAATATACTATGGTTGCATCCCTCCACATTTTACCCATGGTTACATATTATCCCATTGCCCTTGGTAATTTGCCCAAACAAAATATAGAGTGAAAGCTACAGCACTGCCTCCGCCACTAAAATGTTGGCATTAAGATATTGACGATTGATTTTGTCGATTGCAAGTTGCAAGTGACTTGTTGGTTGTAAATTGTTCAAATCGGCGACTGATTATCAACATTTGTATGTAGGATAATGCGTTATGTATGAAACATTGTAATGTGAATTTTGTAATCACTTTAGGTAGGTACTTTAAAGCACCTTTGGCGATGTCCGAGTAAATTTTATAATCGAATTATTTTGAATACTGTTCTTAATTTACTTATGTAATAAAAAATATTTATTTTAAATTTAAAGAGCGTAATAAGTGCATAAACACGCATAAAAAAATAATGCGTCGAACATAAAAACCACGGAGTGGTCGTTAAATAGACAATTTATTTTCTAAGTGGTGGTTGAGATTTACTCGGACACTTTGGAATCGGGTCTATGGGTTGTTTATATTTGAGAGCGATTTACACGAAGTAAATAATATATTCATTCTAGCGTCATATTGACAGGTAGTTTAATAAAAAACAAACCGCAAAGTTGTAATAACCCGAAATGACGACTTTCCTAAATTCAGAGTGAATTGACTAATCTTTAGTGCAGTCTGAAGAAATAACATTGAATTATTGGCCCTAAATAAATAAACAAAAATTGCAGTTTTTTTTTGTGAATTTTAATTTAAAAATCGCTCTCAGATATTGCCCAGTGCTTTGTAATTGATAAATGAATAATTTCTCGTACTAGGATGGGATTGTTAATCGCCTACAATTCCTTCTAAGCTTAGCATTTATTCGAATTATTTATAAAATTATTATTATTATTAGGTTTATAGCTAACATATTACAGTTAATTTGTTTTAATTATGATTCTTTAGGTATGAACTTCTTATAATTCGTGAATGGATTTCCTTTATTTAATGTCGATAGAACGTATAAGTATCGAACTCTTTATTTCCTATATTTCTTAGGTGTCAATAGAAAACCTTATTATAAGAAGTTGGTACCTTCAAAATTATCTTCAATATTATGTGTAATAAATATTATATTTTTTTAAGTTATTAATTATTTTATCGTAACTTCGTCACATTTTATTCCCATATTCTAGAACATTTAGACAATTTTGTATTTGTAATAATTTAGTAGCATTTCTATAGTATTAATTTATAAATTATATTTTTGTGTCAGGACCGGGTTTTATTAAAATCGCTATTTTGTATATTTTTGAAAAATTACTTTGACATAGAACTGAAGTAAATTGATATCGATAACATTATTAGTCACTATTTGAAATAGTTTCAAATCATAATATATAACCGTATCTATAACTTAATCATATAAAATTAAACTTGTAACATAAGCCCCTTTCTATAAGCAAGTAAATTTTCCAAAATAATAATATATAATTCCATATAAATTATTTCAAACACGATAAATGCCTTATTCTTTACTTATGCAATTAAAAGATTTTCAGTTAAGACCCTACTCAATGCAAACGACCTTGAGCATTCGTTCCATTCATTTACGGCGTACAAGTGACGGTTATGTGCAAAAATATATAAATATTTTCTGCAATAAAATATTTTAGGTCTTTTAAATAAATTTAAACTTCTAAAAGTTTCCTTATTGAATTGTTTATCTAATAGTATTGGTTGCAAATTAAAATGATGTGTTGTTTGGTGGTAGATTCACGGAATCACCAATTACAGTGGCATTATCATTATTAAATTACACAAGCAATATGCATATTATAAAAACATCTAAACAACCGAAGTAAAGATAACATGCTGTAGAAATATTGTGTTTAATTTTTTTATCTATATATATCATAAAATTCTATTAGATAGCTTCTAAAATAGCTAGCGCGACGTTTCGCTGGGAATACCGCCTTATAGAGACTTGTAAAACAAAATAGCGATTTTAATAAATTCTACAGTGAACTAAGTATTGTGAGATGTTAACGAGTGATGAATGATTATATCACATATTATATGCCATGTTTATAATAAAAATATTTTAAAAATATATTGTATGGAGAATATCATTTGTCATAGTAATTAATGTAAGTAAATTTAATGGGGTATGTAAAAATGCACAGATTTGTCTGATGAATTGATATTAGATGATACATTGGCAATCCTAAATTGAGAATCCATCTGTACCTATTGTACTAACATAAGGTAAGGTATAGATTTATTATGACTCGTATTAAATAATTCAAATTATGTGTTCGTTTTTTTTACATTACTTTGACTTATGAATAAAAAGGTGAGATTAATGCAAATAAAACTGAGTCAAATTTAAATAATATACTTAAGTAGTTTAAAAGACCGTTGGTACCTTGAAAGGTAACGCTATGACTGACACCCCGTGCCGCGTAGTATGCTATCTATTATGCACTTAGTTTTTCCTTTAGGAACCTTAAACGACATAGAAAATGCAACGCTGCGGCCGCACATAATCTATACTATTATATAAAGCTGAAGAGTTTGTTTGTTTGTTTGTTTGAACGCGCTAATCTCAGGAACTACCGGTCCAAACTGAAAAAATTCTTTTTGCGTTGGATAGCCCTTTGTTCGTGGAGTGCTATAGGCTATATATCATCACGCTATACCCAATAGGAGCGGAGCAGTAATGGCTAATCTCAGGAACTACCGGTCCAAACTGAAAAATTCTTTTTGCGTTGGATAGCCCTCTGTTCGTGGAGTGCTATAGGCTATATATCATCACGCTATGACCAATAGGAGCGGAGCAGTAATGGCTAATCTCAGGAACTACCGGTCCAAACTGAAAAAATCTTTTTGCGTTGGATAGCCCTTTGTTTGTGGAGTGCTATAGGCTATATATCATCACGCTATGACCAATAGGAGCGGAGCAGTAATGAAACATGTTGCAAAAACGGGGACAATTTATTAGTTTTGAGAGCTTCCGTTGCGTGCGCTGCGTAAACGGTTAAAGTTATGCAACAATGATGTACGACGGGATTGTTCCTCTTAAAAAGTTCTAAAAAATATATTATAAAACAAAGTCCCCCGCTGCATCTGTCTGCCTGAACGTGTTAAACTCAAAAACTACCCAACGTATTAAGATGAAATTTGGTATGGAGACAGTTTGAGACCCCGGGAAGAACATAGGCTCCCGGGAAACTACTACTTTTATAACGGAAAACTTTAGCCTGGAAATCTTTATAACGCGGGCGGAGCCGCGGGCAAAAGCTAGTTTTAAATATATATATTTAAAGCCATACGGCGTATTAAACCGTGAGGTACATAATTGTAGGTCCTAGATTCAATTGCCAGGTCGCAAAAGGCACAATTACATATTAATTGTGCTAGGTGTGTCCCGATTGATTCTTCCAAAAGATACAATACTAAGCTAGGTAACGAAAAAAAAGGAAATAAATGCCTTTTTAACAATTTAGGTAAATCGATATTTTATCAATAATAATTAGAACAAAGAATATTTAAAAAAAAGTAAGCATCTACAAATCAAAACAATTTGCACATAAAGCCGGGATTTCCAGTAGGTACCCTAAACATTTCATATTGTTTCATGAAACTTGCAGGAAAACAATAATTTCACTTTAAAACCAGCGAGGTGGGAACAAAGGGCGTGTTTAATATGCATTAACAAACATTTTATCCCTTGGCTTTGAGTTTCAATGTTGAATTATAATTATACCCTTAATTAAACTGTGGTAGTTTGTGATTCTCTATAAATAACTAACATTTTATAGCCTTGAGGGATGTAACATTATGGTGTCCGAAAAGTTTTTTTGGGCGGTGTTCTGTGTTCTGGTTTTCTCATTTAAATTTTAATGACATGAACGTTGAACTCGAAAGATAAGCAGCGGTAATAAGTGTGAAGCCTGAAATGCTGTGATTGAAAATGTACCTTCTCTACATATATGGGTAGCAGGTACCTTGCCTATATAAGGTACCTCTGGATTGACCAAACAAGAAATATTTTCGTGCAAAATTATTGGGTACGTAATCTATAACCACAAGGAAAACAAATGCAAAAACCATATTTCCTACGATGGAATTCGACGAAATCGAATTGCCAATTCAATCACCAACAGCAAGGATGAATTCTTTTGACGTTTGGTCCAAAGATCCGTAAACAGCGGATAAAATTCGATTACAATTAAATCACTGACACGAACACAGTTTAAACGTTCAAAAAGCAACAAAATTAACACCGCTTTTACTGACATTGTAAAATGAAGTTTGCCGATCGGAAAACGTCCGGGAACTCCGTAATTACCGGGATCTATAAAACAATTGAGTCCCGCGCGTTTATGGTACACTCGAATTTGATCCGAGCACATAATTCTTTGCGAGAGCTCGTAAACATAACGTTTTATGGTATCTAATTACATGAGGTTATTACTATGGTAGGCAGCGGGGGTTGGTGCGACGGCCTGTCTAAGTGATAAGAGAGGAAAGTTTATTATTTTATGTGTGTTTATAATATTGATAATAAAGATCAGCACAGCCCAACGGTAACGCAACACTTCCGGGCCGTTGGCGGCGCAGGGCGGACGTCTCCGGTGTGCTGTGCTGTACTTACTGTTTACTTTGTTGTTTTATTCCACTACCTAAGAACACATAAAGTGGAGGACATCACATTGGCGACGAGGTATACACAGTTAATTGTAGACATGAAAAATATTTAAATTATTTACACATCCAAATTATGTTATAGTCAACATTTACATAGTCCTACCTATGAAATGATTGTTACTGATGACTGTAACTCAAAAAAAGTAGGTACCTACCTACCTACATAATTGTATCGTAATCTAGCTTAGTAGCAGGAAATACCTTGCTAATGCCACCATTCAAGAGAAAATTAAATTAAAGTTTGCCTCAGGGAGACCCACGTTGATGCGTCAAAATATCTTCATGTATTAAAATGAGCTCTAAACTTTAAACTGTCGAACCCAGCTCACGGCATTTATCATTTAACATATTAAGCCTCTGTGATTGTTAACAGTTTCGTTTTGAAAAGCAGTCGTCTCTAAATTGTTATTAATTATTTATTTTATACCTTTTTTTATAAGGGCATGGAAAAGTGATCCCACCACACCTGATGGTAAATGAGGGTCAAATATTGTTGACTGGTGGGATATGTTAATACTTCGGCAGTGACACGGCTGTTATTACATAAACAGTCTAATCTACGAACGCGACACATTTTCATGGGCTGTACCGTCGGGTTTTACACATTGTGTATGGTGGTCGCTGGTGGTAGGATTGTATCCGAGCGGATACAATCCTACCACCAGCAAATCTATGCAGCATGTTTCTTACGATTTATAGATATTTTTTATCATCTAAAAGCTCCTTTGGGAAATCTTCGTACTGCACTATACATTTTATCTGACTATGGCGGTGAGGTCATGTCGGATTGCCGTCTCACACGACTATGAGAGTGAAGGAAGAGAGAGTGCGCCTGTGTATTGCGCACACATTTGTGCAACATAATATCTTCTGCGTAGTTGGCTAATCATCGCTAAGTTTGGCCGTCGTGACCGAAATTCGACTAGGAGGAATTGTTTCTTCATTTTATTACTTCGATAAATTTCACTATAATTTAAATACGTACTAAGTATACTGGTTTTGCTCGCAGTTCTGCACATTTAAGTTAGCGAGAAAAGTTCGCTATCTCTTCTAAATTAAGATTCAACATGTCATTACTTAGAACATATTGTAGGCACCTTCAATGTACTGCGAGTATATTCCACGTCAAAGAGATCTACCTCTCCTCTCTCTTGCCATCAAAACAACACATCAAGGAACGCAAATCACGTCATCCCAAGAGCTCTTTAGATACTGGTCTTCAAGATATTGCAAAGGAATAAACTTTGCAATTTACTTACTTCATAAGCGAAAAGTTAGCGCAATTGGATGTTTGCATGTATTAGTCCTCGGTTTAAATAAAGTTTGTGTTGTGACTATACATATTATTGAATACGTGTTTATTAGTTTTTGAGAAACAATGGAGTATTTTTTTTATTATTTTAATTTTAATAATTCTGCGCGAATCCCGACATAGGTACAGGATTACTATCTAATGGGACTGATAAGTTCCATTATGGTCATTGGACATACACTCGGAAATTCACGCCAAAAGCAAGCCTAAAATGTTATGGATTGGTGTGCAGACCTTTTTTTTTTTCGCGGTGAAAGTGTCTTATTACTACCGCTCAGCCTTCGTGGGGGGCGACTGAGCGGTTATGCTGGGGTAACCGTGCCTTACGGCCCGGCGTTGAGCCGCCCGGATTTGATGGTGACCTTCAGGCGACCGCCGGGCCGATTCCCTAACCATAATATGTACAACTTAACCTATACACGGCCTACCAGCTAAAACTCCGCGGTGGCCCTCTTCGGCGCATTAGGGACGGCTGTGGGCTTCCTCTGACGTTGAAGTGTCTAGTCTGCGACCGCAGACGCCCCTGCGCGGTGCCGCCTTGCGGCCCATCTCCTATGGGGGGAGGGGGGCTCAGAAGCCCCCGCGCACCGAAGGACGCCCTCGGCGTCTACGGCAGTGTGAGGCCAACAGCACACTGCCGTCCATCCCGGGGGTCAACCGAAAGATGTGCAAAAATGCACAAAAATGCACTAGGGCGGACAGCCCCCTGCTGCCCGCCGACGACCCCCGTCGTGGCCCCTATTAGTCGCCTCTTACGGGTGCAGACCTTGCCGCTGTTTGCGGATGCCAGTTTCATCCTACTAACCCCCAGACTCTATGCAGTTTATGGCAAAGCCTGTTACGGTAGCGATCTGAGAATTACTTCAGGTAATAATATATGATACATCGGAGTTGCCTCTAATGCGCTGAAGGAAGTTACCGCGGGGTTTTAGTCGGTACACCGGCATGCATAGTAGGTTGGTAATCCCGACATACCCGCTCATTAGACTGACGAGGGATCTGAAAACAATTTATTTTCTCACGAAAAAAATGGACTATCTACAACTCAAAGTTTCGTGATTACTTTACTAGCAATTCAACGGCGGTTTAACGTTCTATCCAAAACAGGCTTCACAATATTTAGGTCATTCAACCACATAACAGAAACGCTGCGCCGTTGCATTCTTCGATCATAGCCGGAATTAAATTATGCCGGTCTGTCTTTCAGATTCTATAGGTACTGACTCAATCCAACCGCAACAAGTTTCTTTAATGGTTTCCCCCTTAGATATTGGTCACTATTCATTCAAACAGCGGCTGCTAACGTTTAACTATAATAAAGACAAGTACTCAATTATACCCACATTCACCATATCATTTAAAAGTTCCAAATGATTAGGTTTTTTATTTTCCAGAATAGTTAAAACAAATGTAACCCAAGGGATAATTTTCAACTCGCACTGACAAACAGCTGTGTAAAATAATGCATAAAGTTTGCGAAACAAAGCTGAAACGAGTGGGGGCTACAATTCTCATTTCACATTTCACTGTGCATTTGCACTGGACGTTTAAATAATCGTTTTTAAAATGGGAATTGAAGAAACTGTTTAATTACTAGAAACGCTGGGAAAATCGAGCCGCGTTAACACTGGAAGCCTTCTCTTAAGAAACTTAAATTAAAAACTTTATCTTTGCAAAATCCTGTCTTATTGGTAAAAGAAAATGTGTGAAGATGTTTGGTTTTCTTCTTAGTATTTCATTTGAGCATTCTTGACAGAGTAGTCAGTTGTCTACAACGTCAGTTTGTTAGGCGATGACCGCAGGTCTGCTACATAATAATATCAGTCCTGTATTTTACACTGCCCCTCGTGAGCACGGGCCTCCTACTTGCGAGAGATTTTAGGCCCTAATCCACCACGCTAGCACAGTGCGGGTAGGCAGACTTGATATACCTTTGGTTTTTGTCGGTTAGTAGCGCTTCGCGTACACTGTCATCGGAGACTGTGTTGCTATATTGATCAAATCAGTCCAGCGAGTCTCTTAGCTTTTTTTCTTTCTTGTTAGATGTTTTAATTACACCTGAAAAGGTGCCTAGATTGGAGTAAAATTTAACTCACACAAAAACCAAATCCTGCATTAACTTAAAAGTTATTCTATTCCGGAGAACTGCACAATGGGGCTTTTATTCTGGGAAAATATTCTCACGCAGGCAAAACCGCGAGAAAAACTAAAACTATATGTAGGTATACTATAATTCTATTTACTTTTTAAATATGTATTTTATTAAATATGTTTGGGTTATGAATTTTACGCTACTAAGAAAAGCGTCAAAAAAATAAAAAATATTATATATGCAGATTGACAGACTTCTATCTCGAAGGAAAACATTTAATGGTTGCACAAGGAGTAAATCTGCTCTCCTAAAGTTTGTAGATATAGGAACTTTTAAAATGCAGCTTCTTCATAACCGAGGGTAAATCAAGTATTAACAAACATGAAAACCACGAGTTTCACAGTATTAAGAAGTGAATGCGTCACTTTTGGTTATCAGTGTAATATTACTTCAGTTTAAGGTAATATTTTTACTAATTAGTATTAAAAAGAAGTTACTATTTACAATAATTCAATATAATCAGCATTAGCAGTCAAGACTATATTAGATTGCTTATTTTGAAAATCATTCAAAATATCCACATAACCCTCCAACCATACCATTCAATCTCAGAATTGATAATGTACTATTTGGCACGACTGCCCGGATAACGGAGATCCAAGAATATTTCATCTTGTATTGTCTTACTTCGTCCTTTGTAGTTGATTAATTTAATTTAGTTCAATTTGTATTTTGGGCGACGTCTTTTCATTGCAATAACCATTTTGTCTCAAATTCGAATGAAAGTACCACTCCGATCGTTAAAATGATAAATAGATGTTACTTCAACGAGATTTCGCAAAGGAATGAATGGACTTAAATTAAGCTCAGAGTATTCGGAGTGCTAGGTTTGTTACGTTCTTTTATAAATTGACTTTATCTAAATGGGCGGTACGGAGCTCCGTTTGAAGTTGAAGGCTGTTTACCAATTGAAGCGTCTAATTCGATGACTTAGGTGCTAGTTATTTGTCAATGGTTAGTGCTTTAAGACGGCTTACACTGATTCCACTCTAACTCAAAAATTAAAACGTAGCTGCGGAAGTATTTTACACCGCAAATAAAATAATGAAAATATCACACTGCCAGATCTGGCAAAACACAAGAAATCACACTGTACATACGCTATCTCTAGACTCTGGCAGTATTTTTAATATAAAGCTACACATATCTTCACATAATATGAACTCACAATCTCATACGAAGCACTTTATTAAAGCAACCGCATAAAAGTACAATAAAGGCGGCACAATAGGTGCGGTGTTATTTTTACCCGAGATATACGTAATGAAAAGATTAGTTCTACCCGGGTACAGACTGTTAATGAAACCGGATAGAACGAACCCTAATAACCGGCTCGTCAGGAAATGAGCGGCGCGCCACGGATGCCATTAGGATTAAGCCGTATGGGGTTATATTATGAGTAACTTTATATTTAAAACTATTGTAACAATATTTGTTGTAACATAGAGAGTGGGGCTGATGGTAAAAATTATAGCATTAGTCCTGTATTATTACACACCAAGCTACTGCTGGCTGCGAAATCTACTAGCGAGGTGAGTGATGCTTTTTACTACGCTGGGCCCTTATTCTGTATGATAGTGTAAACGCGTAACGCGGCCGTGTCATGTTATCTTCGAGAAATGTGCGTGGAATGGTATTCTGTAAGCCTAATTTCTAAAGTCCTAAACATGATGCGTTGTGTTACGTGCTTGTTACGCACTGTTAAAATAACGTGCGGGATAGAGAATAAGGCCCCAGGTCTATTGCGATTTGGTAGACTAATATACCTTCGAAATTTGAATATTATGGAGAATTGTTGGATGTAGGTTTCCTCGTTATGTTTTCCTTCATTGATAAAAAGAGTTATAAAAGCAAAGAATACACACGCAGCTTCGAAAAGTCAGAGATGTGTCTTTGCATTTTGAACCTGCGGATCTTCATCTTGGCAAACTGTTCCAATAAGAACTAGGCTAGTCTTAGGTGTACTGTTCAAATATATTATCTATCAATCCTATTCGATTCTTTATTCATTCTTTGTTATGACTTTTGTAATCAAATATCTATAATGAGATTACAGATTGCTACATGGCGGAAAGACCAAAACTACGAATTCAAGATTCAGCAATCATAATAATTTTATTTAGAATAAGTATTTTAGTGAATGTGGTGTGTGGCTAGTGATGGTTTATGCTTTAATAATTATTGTTCATGCCTGCGCCTACTTGAAAAGCATTTTTTGCTACAAAGTTCGTAAAACATTAACGATCCATAGCACCATATATACATATATCGTTACTAAAGCCATTTATTAAAAAAAATAAGATTAAATATTTTCAATAGGAGCGAATTATCAAGATAAAAAGTCTATGTGATACACATCGAAACACCTAACCATTATCACAAACTTTCCCATTTACATTAGTAACTTAAGATAAGATTAATTGCACAGAAGATTTAGTTTCAAAAGGCTTAGAAACATTGTATTTACTTAACAGAAATGTAACCCAACCGATTTACCCCTTATATATTTCAGAGTTAATCCATAGAAAGGCAACGAAGCCAAGCCATTGTCAACCCTTCGTAAACTGATAATAGTTGAGCAAATGAGATAGAATAAACAGTGCGAGGGGAATATTTATAACACCTTTGATCACCAATTAGCAATGTATAGGTACCATGAGTGAGGTGGCTTGTTTAGTCTGCGGTAAGATATTTATTAAGGTGCTTAAGTATTCATGAAGCAATGAGGACAACATATAGAGGCTAGGTGTTCGTTGATCACAAATAAATAATGTCAGTGTAAAATGCTTGAAATTTATTTGGCCATAGCTTTACAATGACAAAAGGCAATAGTTGTAAACTAAATTAAGCGAGTTGATCTAAGATGCTTCCGTCATGATAATATTATAATCATAATGCAAACAATCTGTAGAATGACAATCAGCTTTTATTGATCATAGTTTGCGAAGTGCCCCGAACTCAAGTCTTTGTTATTTTGGTAAAAAAAGATAAACACTAAACCCTCTTACACCAACAAAGTTTACCCTAATTTTCACAAGCTACAAAGGCGTCGGGCAGTTACCTTAAATCGAAAGCGATAGAAAACTTCCATTGAGTGCGGCTCGCATTAACGCCAGTGGTCAACAAGGGTTGAAAGGACCCCACTCATGCTATCTACAATGGCACGACTTTCGACCGAACCAACTAATCTTGCCGGATCTTGAGGAATAGAAAAATATTTAATTCAGAAGCCGCGTTAGAATGTTTTACTTTATTTAAATATATGTCTTTTTTGTTAGCTTAAAAAAATATTTGAAATATTGTATGACGCAGGATGACAAAAGCTAATGAAATTGATATTTGTGATTATAACTATATTATGTAGTTTAGCCTAGGTCTGTGGCGTAGTTGTATTGCAGGCGCACTATGATCACTACTCTGAGGTCATGGATACGAATCCCGTGTCATGTCGTTTTATGCTGTCATTTTTTTATTTTTTGTCTGCCTGGTTTATTACACCGGAGTCGGTAATATGTGCCCGACATGGCGATAGGCTCGCCCCTATCACATCATGAGATGGAATATATTTGGCGAAAAGTGGCCCTGGTTGCAACTCTACCTACGCCTTCGAGAATAAAGGCGTGATGTGTCTTTGTTTGTTTTAATTTTGGGATAATTTGTTGATTTAACCGTATCACGTTCGCTATGTTAGCAATTGGCAACCTACGACTTAATATGTAAAATCAATAGTAACATTGAAATAAAAATACTTTTTATGCGATAAATTATTTAATTTTTCCCCTTGACACGTTCGAAATCTGCGGGCTTTATTGTCGTAGGGGGGACATGTAGTAGTTTTTTAATCTCGAAAATTTGCCTAACAGACATCGTAATATAAGAAAAAGTTATCAAGAGTACCTTGGTTACAAAAACAGTGGTTACAAAAATATTTGCACAAATTGTTATCCATCCTGTTTTATATCCATTGCTTCTGATTTTATCATAATTTAATAATTTGGTGCACACAAACGTAAAAACCACTGGGTGATATTAAATAATTAGTTTTATTAATGCGAATATAACCGTATCTGTCTTTCTGTTTCATTTTCCGGACCCAAGACATCTATCTATGTCATATATCCTTGTAACAATTTTTTTTAATATGTTTCGTAAACCAAACACGCTGGCGAAGTCCATAAGCTGTATTTGGTACTTACCTTAACATAATAAAATGTTACAATTGTTATAATACAGGAAACTGCAACGATTCAAGATATTCTTAAATATCAAATCATACAAGCTCATACAACGTGTACAAAAATTAAATATCTTTTCTAACCAACTTCCAAAAACGGAGGTTTTGTTCACATATTTCTTTTTCTTTTCCATTTACATATAAATAAACAATTTAAGTGCACATTAATTATAATGTCTTACTTCTCCTACATATCCTATTTCTTTTAGTATGGTCTCTGGTCATATATAGAATAAAATAATAATATATTCCGCTAGAATTTAAAAATATCAGGTCTTCTCTGATCGCAGTTTATTGAAATGATATTAGGGAAGGGTAGTTTTCGGGCCCTAGAGACTTCAAACCTAATAAAAGTCGACTCTTTAGGTCCATTATATTTTGACTATTGGTTATCCAGGAAGTGGACTTATAAAATGTTTTTCAGTAGTTTTCTTGTTTATTTTTTTTCCCGAAGACGGATACTATTTCAAGTTTTAAAATGTTACCACAAACTCGCAGGGACTCTTTTGCAAAGAAATATAAATGTAAAAATAAATACAATAAAGTTTATTTTCTCAAAAAGCTCCGAGTGTCGAGTTTCGAACAATAAAATACTTTACCGAGGTTTGATAGAGTCGCAAATTACGATGCGCGCAAAAATTTTGCTGGAATGTAAGTAAATTTATTAAAATTGTAACACATAAATAATACAACATATTACATGACTCACTTTTCTTGTTAATCGAAAGCACTGATTGTGAATTGAAGGCGTTTATATCGGTCTCCCTTTAAAAATATTTAACCTCCGTAACTTGTACTAACAAGTAAAACTGAAATTAAAAGTAATAATTTTGAATTAATAAATCATATTCCGAATATTTGGTCTATTTGACAAAAGAGGCATTAAATTTATTTTTTTATTCACGGAAATGATCCGAGAATATTAAAGCCATCATTTATAGTATTAACTAATCCAGTGACCTCAATTAATATCATAAAACTAGTTACATATAGTTCATTTTTGAGACCACACATCGTTCAACACACCATCACTCATCATCGCTGTATCTAAATATATCAGTTTAATTGTTAGCTATTGTCTTGATTAAAGTTAACCAATTGCGAATATTTAAATTCGGAACGTGATACCAAGATATATATTTCGAGAAAAATCATATATCTGCCAGAGAACCTATGAAGATAAAAAATGCATAGTAAATATATTAATTTTGTAAGACTCAATCTTGCTGTCCTAAATTTTAAAACTGGATATGTTTGAATATTATCCAGCTATTTCGGATATAAAATTAAGCAATGCTAAAATAATCCTGACCAATCATCAACAAATAAACCAAAAGTTTTTCATATTACCAAAAACCATTATTTTCCTTTTAATACCGCTAACACCGGTTGATCCCACATCGCGAATGATAATGGATTGGGGAAGTTTTCAATTGAAAACTTGGTAATGGGATCGTTAGAACATAAATTATCGCCGTATGCGTTGCCCGGGTTTAACTCGCATCAGGAACTAAAAGTTATTGGAAACTGTGTCAACTTGTCAAGTAACTGTGTATTCTAGATTTTTGTAACGGAATACATATTTTTTTCTGACTCAATAATAGAGGGATCTCTCCGCGGGCAAGGCAAAGTGACTACTGCATCTGATAAGTGGTGGCGTTCAAACAGAGTCGACTGACGTAAGTTCAAGTCCAGTCAACCTTATAGAATAATACCCGTACTGTATTAACTATCCCACTACTGGAAACTGTTATTAAGACTGTTATGATTAATAAAAGAAGGAACGAATTCTATGGCATCTCGTTCTGAAGAGAATTTAGAAGGTAAATACAACCAAGGTAGAGTCGAAGCAATAACAAACACTGTTACGGGAACAAATATCAAAGGTACAATGCTTGTTGTTATGAGAATATGATTTGAAATCATCGTATTCTAAAATGATAATTACATACTCTTTTTTATCTGAAGCGAGAACATTGAATGAATGTATTTGGTGGAACTAGTACATTATAACTTATATTCCGGAAAAGTACGTAGACAGTGTAACTTTTGTACTGTGAAAGAACTCTCACGTGGGCAATGCTGCGAGCAACATCAAGTATCATAATAAAATATTAAAAAATGCGAAAGTTTTTACGAATAGTTATATCGCACATTTTATAATTTTTCACAATTCGTTTAAAAAGACTGCCACTTGAATTATCCATAGTTTGTCTTTGCGATGTTAATTTATCTTTTTCACTCCAAACAGAAGCGTTCAAAAATAAAATGATGAATTAAACATGACTGTTGGATTAACATTAAATGATATTAAAAAATGGTTTTAGTCAAATGAAGCAAATAATTTACCCGCCATTAAAGACTTGTCTTACTTGGAAATTCGCCAACAAAGCGTTCTATGTAAATAATTTGAATTCTTAATATCGAATGGTTTTCTCTTGTTTTGCAAATGTTTTATATAATTCTGCCATTGCTACCGTTAGGTCCCGTACTCAGATTGGAAATAAGGTTCAATTTAATATTTGGCTATGATAGATAGTTTGAATATTGGATCGAGTTGAGCCTTGAAGATAAAAGTTCGAGACCAGCAAAGATGTCATAAAGATGTGTTAAAAAATCTATGATTGTCTATGCATATGTTTGAAATAAACGGGTCTGTTAGCGATATTTCACATGCATTCACTTGTGTCATTATAAAAGTCTAATGTAGTTATTTAAAGGGAACTGAAAGTATTAAGTGTCCATGCATATAACCATCATAGGAAGTTGGGCGAAGCGGTTTTATTGTAAAAAATATTTTTTACAGAAGCGAAATAAGATTTTTTTCTTAAAATTTACTTTTAGGCGGAAAACAATTACTATTTATGTTTCATAGGCCGAATTCAATGTGCTACTCTACAACATTACTTTCTAATACAAGTAAATTCTTCTAGTTACTCAATGGAACAGAAACACCCACAAAAGTATCATATTAAATGTGGTATACCTAGTAAACTTACGTGACTAACTGTCATGATATTTCCACAACGTACGCGTAACCACTAATCAGAGTTGCAACTTCTTTGTAATCAAGCTAAAATGATCGCTTGAAATTCGTGGATGATTAAGGGGAGCCAAAGAATCGTAAGCAATGCAACCTTCTAATCGTCTTAATAATTGCAGTATTCTTAGTCTGTGAGGTGTGGAAGACGATATTTAAGATCTAAGATGGGTTATCTGAGTCGAAGGGGTACTAGAGTGGCCCGGAATTTTAATTTATGCCCGACATGGAGTCATGCTCGCCCACTCTCATTATTTTAGGGATATAATCACGATAAAGTGACAGTGGATATGTTACATCTATGCTTGGCCTTTCGATAATAAAGGCGTGATATTCTATTTAGTTATATTTGCATAACCCAGAATCAAAATTTAAAGCAACAGTCACCGGTCGATTTCACAAAGTTCAATATTCTAAATTCAAATTGAATTCATTCTGAATTTGTCATCATTCCATTTAATTGATTTCCATGATTCTTCTCATTTGTAAATGTATTTTACATTCCTACATTTTTTCATATTTAAATGTATCCACACAATCAGAGCTGGTGTTGCCGCAAAGCCTTCCTAATTTGCTTTATGTGGTTCGGTTCGGAACAAAGGCAGGTAATTTGGAGTCATATACAGTAGGATTAGTCTGTGTCGTTATTCATTTATAATAGAGTTGAATTTATATTCGAAGCGGGCAGTTGCCATACAGCCAAGTATTGCGGTAAATAAACAGCATTTGCGTTTGTCACACATCGATGTGTAGTGGAAAGATAAAAATATGTTTACCTATAGAAGATTTCTTTGATACACCCACCTTGTTTATCTCTGCTACATCCTAAGGTTGAATGGGAGAGAATGTCTACGGCATTAAGTCCACCTATGTACAAAATATAATTGTATGTAAAGTGCAAATAAATAAATTATTTAATATATTATATTATAATAAATGAGAATATTTGTGAAAATATTTGGTATTGATCATGTCCTGGACTAACATTGCATTTTTTTTCCCGGTAATATTCTCCTCTGTAAAATATTTTATTTTGAATTTATTCAGCAACTTTTGTGGCTAACTGTAAATAAAGCTAATTGTTTCATACATGAGACATTATTGCACGTCTAATCAAATATAGTGGGATAATTAAATTATACAGACTTAGTAACCGATAGACAGAGTGACGTACCTCTTTATTGATATTCATATTTTATACTATGACTCAATTTTGTAAGGCAGACGATAGCCATCTAGATACCGACAACCGAACACATTATGGAAAATACGTCGTAGTTGCTTTTTCCACCGCGTCACGTTGTGCCAAACTAGTACTATACTTTCAGTAAAGTATTTTTATACGAATGATTCAACGTGGGTGCTGCTTGCCTCAATCAAGAGAACCTGATATTAAAAAGTACAATATGTTATTGCACTGCACACGACACTGAGAAGTTTAGGGACGGTTCCGAAGAGCTATATTCGTGCATCAAGATACCCCGGGGCCGTGCCGTATGCGTCGAAGAAGTGTCGAACCGCGTTTTGGTTGGTATGCCGGTGTAAGGTTGACAAGCATTAGGAACGGTCCTCAAATCGCTCTGAAAATGCTATACTCCCGAGTGTCGATATTGGGCCGTAAGACCGGTGAAAAGAAAAGATATTAGGTGTTAAGTCTCATAAACCCTAGTAACTTGGGTATAATAGCCTTTAACCAGATTATAATAGTGCTTGCAGAATATTGCATCGTATTAGGAATAGACATGCCAGTAATACCTCCTCAGCCGGTCTTTCGCTTTCAAAAGACGTACCAGTAAATAATAATCACGACTATAATCGAAGACTTATTTTTTTCCGTTATGTTCTTATGAGTAAACTATTTTTATCCTGAACCTAGTATCACTTTGTCTTGACAACCTAAAATAAAAATAAGTTTACGATCACTTCGACGGTCTATTGGGAACTTATAATTATGAATTAGCGCAATAAGAGAATCCGACTGACAAACCAGTGGGCACTGCATTTTTAAAACATGCGAATCTTTGGATATAAAAAATAATGCCAGAATTTAAGTGTCTTCGGCGATTTTCATTTATGTTTTATGGTTTGGAATGAGTTAGTAGGCGTTTACATGCAACACGTAAAGGATTTCCCAGAAGTATTAGGACTAGCCTGTTCTTAATGTAAATTCCTGAAATTTCTTCGTATAACCTATTTCGGTATAAAAGAAACACGCGCGAATGACACAATAATGGCCAATTGAATACCGACTATTTCGCAGAACGCGTTAGCTATTACTAAAGTAAGTTTAATTTTCTTTTATACGTGCGGCAAAGTGATCTCACTGTAGCTGATGGTAAGTGGAGTGGGGTCCAAAAGAATGTCGACTGACGAAACATGATAACCCCTCGCCATTTGACACACATACGTAGGGGCCCAGGTAAGCCTGTCGCTTTCCGGGATTAGTCTGAGAATGTCCGGTTCCAACAGGTATAATTGTGTCGATTGCCGGGGTCATTTCTCGAAAGTCAAGTGTTCCCACTTCCCACAGGGCCATATTAGTTTACCCTGAGACACTTCACTGCTCGGTGTCATAAAATGCGTGCCACTGCTGATCCTGGCTTACAGGAGTTGTAGTGGTGGGTGTGAGGGCGGGAAAGTCTCGTTCCCACAGGGCCGTAGCTAGGGGGGGGCATTGAGGGGCAATGCCCTATCTTAAAATGCTAATGCCCTACTTAGGGGATTTTTGGTACAATCTGTATATTAGCTTAAAAATTACGTAAGTTAATTCACCTTTTTTTTTTTTGCTCACTCACACAAGTTAAGGAAACCAAAAATCGATAGAGCAGATCAGATCTAGTAACATTTTTATTTCCGCCCTGCTTGTAATAACAGCTGCCCTACCTTAAATTCAAGTCTAGCTACGACCCTGTCTTCGCACCCTTTGCCGTGCAAGTTTAAAAAAAATAGGCACTTATTGAGTGTACCAAAGTTGACAGCAAAGCTGGCTTATGACACTAGTTTTCTTCGACAAAACTATAAAGCCGTCACAGTCATGCTGAAGACTAAACCATCTGCAGTATCGCTCTAAAACCTGTACATATTGCGATCCCACTATCTAAGAAAAATGTAGTTCCAATAATTTTCCTTAATCGGGACTCTACATATGTGGAGTCATTATTGAATACTTTATCCATGCATTTGAATAATGTGCGATAAATGTTAATTACCTATTATCCTTAAACGTCGATTAATTAAAATACATAGCTACTTTAAAATAATTGATAAGAAAAATTATGACGAGTCATCATAGTCATATAAAGGTTTTTATGCTCAATTTTTAATTTCAGTACAAATAAAATACTTATAGTTAAAGTTTAGGTTTGACGGTTATTTTTCGTACAATAGGCTTACTATGTTGTATTTTGGCTGGCCTAAATCCTATTTAAGATTGATACAATAATAAAGGTATTTTCATTTAATTAAAATTGTTTATATCGCGTGTGAAAATGTCATACTAATTCCCACAAATGAATGCCTAGACTATTACCGTAGTGTATGGTGTAGACTGTAGAGGCAGACGCGTGCCTGGGCGGGCGGCGCGGCGCGGGAGGGGGGTGCCGATTGGCCCGGCTTACCTCAAGCCTTCAGTCCGTGGCCGACCGCCAGAGGAGGCACACTACGTCCAATCTCCAATCAAACCAAGCAACCGCGTGCTAAAATAACGTTTGCTAAATTAAATTGCCATTGGAATAGTATTTTGCGACAGTGTTTTGTTGTTCGTTCGCCTGTGACGTCACCGCGCCAGGGTCTGTGCGCCACGACCGGCCGTCGTGACGCGGTCGCTTCGGGGTGAAATTTTCAGTAGTGGTAGGTATACATTGTTTGACTGTAATTGATTGTATCAATTTATAATTTGTTGCCTTTGTGGGCCGTTTAATCGGTTAATGGTGTTGAAACAGCACATATTACACTAAATAAGTGGTCTCATAGGACCTTTTGGTTTTGCGAATTCGCAAATGTAATAATAACAAAGAGTGGTGTGGATTTATGGAATTTTGCTTTGCTGTCCCTAATATTTATAACAGTTGGTAATAAGTTATAAGTATCGTTTTATAAAAGGCAGATTGTTCTCTTGTCTACAATAAACAAAGCGTAACTTAAAACGTAAACTTAGTATGTACTGGAACTGTTATGTCATAACGGTAAGGGCTTCTTTAAAAACAAAATATAAACCACAATTAAATAGCTTATTGGATAAGCATATTTAAAACCGAGCGAGAAGTTAAAGATTGGAAAAATCAACACAGTGAAACAGGAAGGGCTCCCTTTTGACTCAGCTTCCTAAAGCAAGAACGGTAATGCATCTTCCTTAATTCAGAATTGTTTTAAATTCTTAACTTAAGTAGAATATAAGTTTGGATTATAAGTAAACCTTGACATTTGACGATAAAAAGAATAGAACATATAAAATGATCTTTAATTCTTCATTCGCTTAAAAGGGAACCGGTATGTTCATAAAGTTTATTGGTTAAAACTATTGAATGTTCCAGATGAAAATCATTTACGGGAATACTTGAACGCTCATTGATCAGCTTATGGTCAAGTCTTGTAATCTAGTAATTGGATTTCGAAATGCTGTTGGAGATCAACCTGGAATTTCAAATATGAATGAAAATCTAACTGAAATCAATCAATATATTCTAGCTTCTGGCCCTTAAATCGTAGATAATACAGTGATAAGCTAAGGTAAAGTAATATCAGTAAAACCGCACTGTTATTGATCCAAATCCTAATATTCTTAATGTTAAAATTGATAATTTGTCTGGACATTGGAAATTAGGATGTATTTTGTAAAAAAATGATAAAATAACTGCTGAATGTATTTCAGTGTTTTGCACATAGATATCTTTGTCTAGAATAAAATTCAGTTTTTTTTTAATCGCGAAACGAAATACAGTGCCAAAGAAACTATTCATCCACAAAAAGGCTAACGCAGGGTAAGCTGTAGGGATGACTTACTTTTACTGCTATATTTAGCACAATACTTACTTTTTTTACCTACAAAGTTACCTATATAAAAGTTTCGACATAAAACAGCATGTTTTAATTGCAAAAATTACTTGTCGGTAAAAAAATGTTTATGGTTTCTTTATTGTTGTCTTATAATACTATAAACGTACCTTTCCGTATCATTAGTATGTATACAATTGCTTCACTTACATAGTGTCAAAACGTTGTTGTCATATTAAACATGTTCAATGATATTACTATACGATATAGCAAAGGGTATAACCCTTTGCTATATCGTATATTTGCTATATGGTAATATTGAACATAATTATGTTAGGTGAAATCTGGAAACTGCACGAGTTATAGATCTATAATCCACGGAATAGAATTCCTTTATATAAATATAGAATCTCGTGCTATTGTCGCTATGAGGATAGATACAGAGAGGTGCATCTTACGTATACAACCACACATCCGTTCAGGGACACTATAAAATACGACTCTTCTTCATATGTTAGACAAATTCAAATTGCGGGTAAAACAGAAATATTTTGTTAAACCGAAAAATTTACTTATTTTGTTGCTTAAACTGAAAATCAAACCCATAAATACAAGGTTACATAACATCACGCATTTATCCCCGAAGGGGTATGCAGAGGCGCAACTAGGGCACCCACTTTTCGCCAAGTATGTTCCGTCCCATGATGTGATAGGGGGTAAATACAAGGTTCCCAGCCTATTATGTTGCATCACCAAGGAGGTGTGACTTCAAAGTATACATAATCATAGACAACGTAAGATTGTATGAACATCTTTGTTTCCATAAAACTTAAATGAAAATACACATTACCCATTGTTAGAAGAAAAATCAACACCATCTCAAATCTCAGTTCGTTTCTCACCAAATATATATTCGTATTATACTAAAGTAGTTGTAATGACTGATTGAGTTGTAAGCATCAAGGTCAATATTTATATTCACTATCTGTATGCATATACGGTTTAGTGTTAATTTAATAAAATCGAACAATTTTACACAAATTTTGTACAAACATTACATTACGTAGAATTGACACAATTTAATATCGTTGTGTAAAGTCGATAAATTTTCCATCTTAAAATAATGAGTCTGACTAATTTGAACGACGGAAACTACTTAATTTTGACACAAAACACGGCAGTTGTATCGCAAAATCTCTATGTCACTGAGACAGTCTAAGTGGTACAAATCGGAGAATATTGTATAATTTTTTTTTTGCCCCAATTAACATGGCTTTCCGGTTTGAAGCGTTGAAGCCGGTGTATATAGCAATTTATAGTGTGCATGGGCTGGCTCGACCGGGATAATACCACTGTATTAAAGATCAGCCGTGACAGCTTAGTGCATTTTTATCAAGCAAGATATCCAGAAGACATATAACCCAGCCCACTCTGATTCCTTTTCTTCATTTAGTCCGAAGCGCATCTATCTTAGTTTTGATATTGTTGCTGTGCATATCGACTGGAGATTATTTATTACCAGCTGGTGAATCGGGACCCACCTGCCTCATGACCTGTTTATGTAATAAACAATAAGTCGATAGGGCACAATGGAAATAATAAGAATTATTAATAAGAATAAAAATTAAATAGTATTAAGAAATTATCCCATCTGTTTATAATTCAATATTTTAATATATCATAATTACAGCATTATGATTATTAATAAAGAGGAGGTAATTAATAATTTTTAGCAAAACACTATTAATGCGAACTAAAAATGAGTGGCCTAAATGATGGGCGTCATGATATAATGTATATTTCTACCACCAGACAATACTGTTGTGTTCAATTAGAAGGACATGATACCCAGCCTAATTACTGGGTTATGTCTTAGCGTGACGAACGCCGTAGAGTGTCACGCAGTCCTTTGTAATTCAAAGTTATGTATGCTGTTGTTACTGTTTATGGGCGGGTCGTATTGTTTACCATCATAAAATCAAATATAATGTAAATTCTTTTGGTCGTTTCATTCTATAACACGACTGACTGACGAGAAATATGGAATTAGAAATTTAACTTCAAATATACGTCAATAACTCCCAATTTGTTTTATTTAATAAGAACTACAATTCTAGATAGTTCAGGAAAGTGTTGCGGCATAAGCTTGCTGTTGCATTTCGTATGGAAACTCAGTTATTTCACCCAAACACACCTTTCCTCCAAGGCTAATATGCGGCATCACGTTCATTTATATATTTTTGTTATTGCCAATGTCAAATCCAGATTATCCACTTAAAATTCACTGGCCTGTACTAAAAAAGTTACCATGTGACCCATTTGCTCTTTTACTGACACTAAAAAAATACAAAAATCTCCACAACCGGCCTTTACTGCTTTCATTTTTATCTTGTTGACGCAGTAAGAAAACTACTTAGCATCGCCAACTTAGAGCTACGTAGGTGTTACTTTAACTTTAAAATATAATGCCCTAGGTGTTGTTCGCGATGTCTTCGTCCGAGTTAAAATCCTTTTCCGCTACAAAAGTCCTTATACGTCTCCAAAGCTTTTTATTTAAAAATCGGATTATCTCAAAGGAACGCAGAGGTGTATGATCACGTGCAAAAGCTAAATAAAATAAAGTACAAAATAATATTATCCTTACATTATGGGATGACTTCAGCCGTCATATTATATATGATTTTCACAGACATTCGTGTCTCCTTAATAATGTAGCATGTATTTTAATCATCAATAATCAGATTTTCGTTGTCAAAACCTTCACCACTCTCTTATCTTGATTGCTAATCTAATTAGAAACAATAAAATAAAAAAAACACACAACCATTGTTTATTTAATGGTGAGCATAAGATTATTTGATAGGATTTTATCAAATAACGCATACAAATAACCTAATTCCACAATCGCATCAATCCATCTTGACTATGATATCGGAAAATTATCTTTAATATTGATAGATGGAACGATAGTGGTCAGGAGACGCAACAGCCGCTTGTTTTCTATTGATGGTAGTTATTGCGTCAATTCATTATCACAATCAGCCTATTTCCTTTGATTAATATGCGTATTTCATTGATATACCTGTTACTTGGAAATTAATTCGACAAAGAAGAGGAGTAGGTAACTCACAAGATTAAAATGATTGGAACGAAAAAAATCATGCTTTTTTACCATTTTCTTCATTGTGAACTCTTTTAATTTTTCGACATTTGCTATTGGTAATCATGTAGCTTTTATTTTAACTATTACAGAAACTGGCTGTTACCGATAGTTCAATGTCTTTTGTTTTATCAACTACTATTTGACGTGATACTGCATCTCCAACTTCAGCTTTTATTCATCTTATTATACCAAATATTCAGTATCCATGGCGAGACCTCTGACTTTTAAATAATACCAAATGGCTAAATTTGAAATAAAATAATAGAACTCCACAAACTCAATAAGAACGTAGCTGCAGATTTGCAAGTTAAATAGGGCTCATGAACTTTCATCCCTTGTTCAATGGACGTTTTATTTAAACTCAATAATGGGGCGGGTCTCCTATGATCCTACAAATACGACTGGAAGGCATGCAATATGTTGCGAACTAGGCGATTGGATCGACTTACGAGTATTAGTTTGTAATAAGCTTCTTAGTTCCGTTTCTAAAAGAATACATCTCGTATTGTTAAATTATTTTATTTAACTTTTATTTTATTGACGAAAAGGAAACATACAACATTATACACACATAAAAGTTAAATCAAACTACTTAGCACATAATACCAATATTTTTTTTGGATATCTAAATTACATATTATCTCAGATTTTTTTACATTGTATTCAACTATATTTAAATAATTCTAAGCGATAATACTGTTCTGTGAAAAAAATTATACATTTTAATTTGTTTAAATCATAATTTCTAAGATTATTCTTGGAGATATTTTATGACTTACAACGACTTAATTATTTACTTCTATTACTACTCCTTTAGAAATTAATCTCATTACTTTGTCAGAGCGTTTAGTATTAGAGTTATATCTCAAAGTAAATTATATTAAACAAGTCCGGATTTAATAAATTTCAATTTTATAGATTAATACTATGGCCTGTGCATCTTTTGGAACTTATATTTTCCTATAAATATATACCGGCAGAAATCTGTTTTAATTGTTTATTTATTAGCATATCAAGAGCTTAGTTTGACACAAATTACTAATAACAATATTGGACAGATTTGGAATTTCAGTTGGACCATAATTCAATACGCTGGTCTAATGTGGGTCAGCAAACAGTTCTTCGTTTTAAAACCTGCAAGACACATGCAAGTGAATTAGAGAATTGGAAAAATACATATATATTCAACTCCTCCCCATATTTCTGTATGTATTAATTTCTTTGCGGGTTGAAACTAATTAGTACTCCTAGAGACTCGACGAGCATCATAGCTTGGTGTTATTAAATGCGTACCACTGCCGTTCCTTACTTACAGGAGTTACAGTGGGTGTGAGACCCTTCTCTCACTATATAAAAATCTCACGTAAATGAATCTAGACCTAGAGGATATGGAGGCCGAACTGTAGATTAGAAAAAGTATACTCATTTGATGAATTGTGAAGTTGAAAACCTTGTTAATTGCGCGATTAACCACCGACGTCGAAGCGAAGTTGGAAGTTTTGAAATCCGCCAGACTAATTTCGATTCTCGTAGCGCTACTGATATTGACAGGGAGTGCTTTAGATCTGAAGCATATTGTTGTCTTGATTGTAAATTTATTTAAGTTCTTTGATTTTTGAGTGCTGTGTAGTGATTACTTATAATAAGGTAGAATCACGGGCTAGAACGTTTGGTTTTTGAAGATTTCAAGCTTACTTAGAGTAAATGCGACCCGTAGAACTAGTTAAGTATACTTGTTACGCGGTTTATAATTTATTATAAAACCTATATTACTTGTAACATTCAAAGCGGCTCTTTAATTAGTTCAAAACATACCTTATTGTCTAATAAATAGATGCCTGTCTTGGGTTACAATCGTAAACAAACATAAAAATGTCTTGGTCATCTGTACCCAATAACGTGATGGGTTCGGTCCTGGACCCATGTCAGGTAAATAATATCGGTTACGTATAAATGACCTGGTTACACATCTACCTACTGTGTCATGGATGTAAGCCTGAATTTATAAAAAACACATTTCTTATACAAAATGACTGGATACGTGGTATGAGTGATTTTTCATCGTGTTTGCTTATTATGACCTAACTGGTCACTGTTCAGTTTTTTAGCATCACTTTTGGCGTTACTGAGGAGGAGCGTTAAGTATAATATGAGGTTTCTTGTCACCTTTATTAACGTATGACTCTGAAGTTAATTGCTTCATTTAGTATAAAAAAAGAAATAATGATAATGCAGAACTCCTGCGGTCTATACCATAAGGAATGTGGATTGAAGCAGAACTTTGGTAGACTTAAACTTTGCACTGATTGTTCGAAAGACAATAGGCTTCTTTTCTAAGTTTCAATGGTAATACCCCGGTCCAACTAGCTTTTCTATAACGAAATAAGTTAGACAAAGGATTTCTTGGTAAAAACCACTTTCTTACAGTCACAGATAATGATTTATTTATTAGAATTCCAGCCTAAAAAACAGTACACAAAAGATTTTCTGCCTCGATCGGTACCATATTGTTAGTTTACATGATGGTAATAAATGCTGGAGTTAAAGAAAAGAAATTGAGGCCTTTAGAAAAAACGAAACAAAGTCCTATCATTTCCTTCATAGCAGGCCTTTTTTTTAGAGTAGGCATCCCTATAGTCTACATCGGGGGCAACTTGCAAACGGGATACTGGAATCCCGGCTTAACGACTGCGTAGGCCCGGAAAGTGGGAAGGAGTGGCGAAGAAAGAATGGAGGAAGGATTGGAACCCTTTTAGGATAGGCGAAGAGGAAAAGGAGGGGAAATGTTCGCGAGCCTTTATAAGCGCCAATGTATATTTCCAACAACGAAGCATTCAAGCATTCAACTGCGTGACTAGGGCTGCGACAAATTTCCTTCAGCGAATGGGCGTAATAGTATGATGCATTTCGTTCCCCTCCTATTTAGTCCCTTAGGTTAAATAGTTTTACTCCTAGACTCCGACCAAAGATAACATATTTTAAGGGTTAAAACCTATAAGTTGTAATATTAAATAAACTATTACTCGTTTATAGACTACCAGTTTCTGTTTCTCAGGAAACCTTTTAACGATATTAGAGAAACAACTCCGAAGCCATCAATCGAATACTGCGTACATAAATAATAAACTTCAATATTAGTTTTACCATTTGGACCTGTGTATGGTTACAAAGGGTCACGGTACATAAACCTTCGTATTAATTAGACAACATTTAATTTGAGTGGTACATCTTAAATTGGATTCTGAAATAGACCGCTTCATTTCCTTTAGCGATTAATCAGTACTTAAGTTATGTTTCGTGAGGAAAATTAAAGACGATTTCAATACGAGGTCTAAGATCTTGTGGTTCTAGGTGAACGCAGTTCTTGCACTCTGAAGTTTTGGGTGCGGATGCTGCAGGTTATGGGTTGCTCCGGTTAAAGTGTATACCTACTGGTAACCAATTCACATTGAGGCCTATAAGAGCTCGTAAAATTTCCTGGCCTTCTCCCCTCCTCCCATCCTAAGAGGGTTCCTTCTCCTTCCCGCACCCTTCCTTCCCCAGATCCTCTCAACTTCCATCCAGGACCCTGCAGTCGCTAAGTCGAGGGATTCCATTATTCCATTCGCAAGTTTTCGGTGTTGACAGCGGGGTCCGATACAACAAAAATTAATAAGCTCATCAAATAATAGATTAGTAGCCTATGTTCGATTTTGAACATTATTTAATCAAAAAAATAAGATTGAAAAATGCTTGGTGGCAGAAATAGAAAAGCGGACGGTACCTTCAGACTCCCACGTAAAGAGCCCTCCCACCTAGTTACTACCTTTTCGTTTTAATACATATTATAACTGTACAGTCGTGTCGCCTCACTGTACGTGGGGCTTAAGCGTATTCGAAAATAATATTTACCTCATTTGGAATTCTATGCAGGTGCCGAAACAAAAAGTACTTAGGTGGCGGTCCTTAATTTAAATCAGGGGACGGCGTCGCAGGTTTGTTAGTAATCATTTAGAGTATATGATTTACGCAACCTACACTATAAAAAATTATATACATTACTATCGCGTTTATACAATACTAGGTTTTGTCAGCGGATCCGCCCGCGGGTAAACGTTTTTCCGAGGTAAAAGTCCTGCTTTTTATTTTTCCGGGATAAAAGTACTATTCAGTAAGGAGAAATGTAGCTTCCTATTAGTAAAAAAAAATCAAAATCGCTTCAATACTTTCAGAGATTAGCCCCTACAAACCTACAAACAAAGTCACAACATTTTCCTTTTTATAATATTAGAATAGATTTATGTTGTTATTCAAATAAAATATCTTTGTAAAAATAATCCGGAAATATCATGAGGTCTTAAAAAATAATGGCAAGAGGTCCTGGGCCTGGTAATTTTCCGGATAATATTATGGTATTTAACCGGGATTTGAATTTATACCCTATACTTATACGTTTGCCTCTACTCTGTAAATGGTAATTAAGCTTTTTGAAATGTGAAAATCTCTGTTCACCTCTTAGGCTATTTATTCAAACTATAAATTAATAGGATTTATAAATTTATGTCTATTTCAGCGGCCAAGCAGCAGTATGTAGTTACTGTTGTGTTCCGGTTTGAAGGAGATTGTAGCCAGTGTAACTACTGGACATAATAAGATTTCTCATGTCTTAGTATGGCGAACACAGTGGAATGCCAAACGGTACTTTGCTATTCAAGGTGTTGGATGGTGTTTCTACTGTTTATGGGCAGTCGTATCGCTTACCATCAGGCGAATGGCAATCTATTCAAAACAATAAAAAAAATATATATATAAGTAGTTTTTCTTCGGTAACTAGAATCTAAACAGCCAGCTAACCTCGACCGCGGTAATTACGTCATTATCAAATCCTCCTTATCGACTCGTTACACTAATCTCTTTTCACTGACGCTAGTTTGCTCTCGTTTAATGATCCATAGACTAATTGGTGTATTTTAAAACGTTTATGGATATGTAAAAAATATTGCCGTGGTGTAGTTGGATTGCATGAGTGGTACGAGACTGCTCTGAGGTTCCAGGTTTAAATCTCGCGTCGTTTAGTGATATTCGGTTTTTCAGTTGCCCGGAATCTGGAATTTTTGCCTGATATGCCAATATGATCGCACCCTACCACATCATGGGACGAAACAAACTGGCGAAAAATCGGCACCCGGTTGTACCTCTATCACCTCTTCGTACATAAAGGCATTTGTTTTGTAGAAATTATTGCGAATTGATATTACAGAATATTGAATAGGTACATTTTTGTTTTCTACAGCTTTATATGTATCTATTTATTTTATTATCTTTAGATGAAGAGCAAATTATGGACAAAATATATTTTGCAACACATGCATTTTGTTTATAATATAAGTAGAAACGCCATAAAAATATTTTTGTTAGCACTAATGCGTGGATACATTATAGACCAGGATTTTTCTGCCCAAAGTTACAAAATAAATTTATTTAAACTAGTTTTAATATATTTTATACACATATGTGATCCCTTAAAAACATCTAAAATTATAGTAATATAATAGAGACTGCCCACCATTCCGTAACGCGTGAAGATCTTAATAAAACCCTGTAATAAAAATATTGTATTTTGTTATCCATACATAGTTTGATCTATTATAGCTTTCTGTTCTTGTCAAAACTTTGAAAATTGATTCTGAAATTCCCAGAATTTCTCCCTACACGAATCGCTACTTCATAATAACAGACATTTTTCTCGAAGCGAAATCTTTGTCATAATTTTACAAACAAATCTCGCATTAAGACCACAGCGCTGTAATCTTTACATTTGATTCAGGATTGGATCCTAAAATAATGCTAGGTAATAAATTATGGATGTTACCGTCGCCCCTTCTGTCCCTCGGTGGCCACTATATTTGAAATATATGGCCGGCGCGTGGACTCTGTATCTTTATTTTCACTATGGTTTAGTTGTTTACGCGCATAGTGATGTAGATTCATCTGCAGCCTATTTTTATTGGCTTTGGTGTTAGAAACCACGTCGTGTGGAAAGAGGCTTAAATTAGTGAAGATCTAATTAACTGTGTAGAAGTTAATCAATGTATTTATCTCTTCACACTTTTTCCTTTTAAAGTACTCCCCTGTTCACTCCCCATCCGCCTTAAAAGTCAGTACACTCACGATTTCTTTGAGTGTGGGTGTTTATGTAGTGATTACTTAGCAAGTAACACACCTGATCTTTTGTAGCGATATAAATTACATTTAAGTTCTTGACTCTTATTTATTCCAATTGAATGACGAGACCAGCGTGCCCGTCGCCTGATGCTTAACCATACGGCCGCTCGGAAAGAGCAATACCATACAGAACTTTGGATTACAAGGTACTAGAAATAGGATGTTAAGTCTCGTAATGCCCAATAATTACGCTAGCTATAATGTCATTCAAACCGGACCATAACACTGCACACTGCTCCTTGGCGGTAGAATTGTCTTTAGTGTTATTAAAGGTGTGGTACATAAAATACAACTATGATACTGTTGGGGCTAGTGAGAAACTTTAAATTTTAAAAAATAATTTCTTTAAATCACCTTTATGTCACTCCCAAGTGGAGTCGGCGCCGATTTTTTTTTTTCAAGAACGTCGTAGAAACCGTTTGTCTTAGCTTTATGGCAGCCTCTTGCCTGTCAACCCTTTCTTAGTGATTTGGTCCCAGGAATATAGGATCGGAATTTCAAAATAGGGTCACGTGATAACATAGTGTATTATCTGTGGTTAGACTAAACAAAGTTTCAAGTACAGGTATAAAATGTCCTCTAACACCGAAATTGAGTTGAAACTTTCTTTCGGGTTATTTGAGACACAAAGCACGTTTACTCCTCAGAATACATTATGCGCTACTACAATGTCTAATTCGTTACTAGGACACGTTGCCTAGACGATATCTGTGCTTAATATAGAATATTCCTTTGACCTTTGCTTATTTATAGAGAACTAGTTGCCCGTAGTTTTGCTCGTGAGATTGAATTGCCATTATGTATCAGGGATAAGAAGGTCCTCGTCGAGTTATTTTAATTATAATGTACAAATGTTAGATGCCAAGAAATCAGTAGCGACAATAAACAAAAATTTAAAACAACCGTCAGGCCACTCTATTATTACCTTGCTTGTAATTTACCTAACATCTTTATCCAGAACTTAGTCTCCTGCATACCTTAAAGCAACCAAATCCATTCAGCAGTTCACGCATCTATTTCAAACAAACATTCAAACTTCTAAACATGTTTACAAACTACGGTATTTAATATAAGTTGGTAGTATATCTAATCAGTGGATGCATATTGATTGCAAGCCCAAATCAAAAGGGTATCTGTGTGGATGTTTTTATGAACTGGATTAAGTATCGACAATAAATGACGAATAAATGGCTGGCGCGGTTACCTTTCATACCTTTTATTGTGAAGTTATTCGCAATATGCTAAAACTCTTTTACAAAATCCTTCGTTTGAAGTGGTAGCATACTAACCGCATTATTCAGTTTCCTTGTTTTCTCTTTTTTATACTACTTCATGAATTGTACTAAAAAACCCTTCAGAATTAAACATGGACATAGATGATGCCGGTTCGGTGGCTTAGGTTCCTTATATATTACTTTTATTATCGAAATTCAGGTTTTAACTTTTGATATAGTAGTATCACAAATATAAGGAACATGTAGATTACTCAAGCAAAAGTATTCACCAAAATAACTTGAAATAAGGGGTTTCTGCTTAAGAATCACAAGAAAACATGTAATCCATTCCTGAAGTCAACTGTCTGACGTGGGGTTAACTGTTAATATCAAATAAGGGTCGAGGTTTGAAGCCCGTTATTCAATTGAGGGAACATTATCGAACTGTAAACATGTCAATAAACACGGTGTCAATCATATTTGCATTGGAATCTTTTATCTTATCGCGCCTCTTGAAAACTTGATATCCGTAGAGCATCGATACTTGTTTCAAGTTCTATTGTTTCAATTGTCCAGTTCTTCCGTAATTGAGTAATGTTAGTTATATGTCTAATAATAGGGTATTTGACAATGCTTTATTTTTAAAGTTGTTTAATTTGCAACAGCAATTAATATAAAAAAGAAATCCTTTTGTGAAAACAGCATTAAAATTCGATAAGAAATGAGGCAGTAATTCAAATTTCAAATATTGCTACGTGCAGAAGCAAGCGTGGAGTAAGGATATCGCTCCATCTCTTTCTTTTGCACGCATCTTATGCACGCTGACGTCACACGCAAGTATTTCGTCCCTTTTCTGTTTTTTGACTTGTATAACTTGTAGATTTTTCACCAAATTTCAATGATTTCTTTGCTCTTTGAATTTATAGAACGTAGATATTTTATAAAAGTTATTAATAAAAATAAGTTAGATACCCTATTGATGACACGGACAAGGAATTTGTATAACATTTTCATGTTCATTACAGCCAACCTTAAATTAGGATACGTTAATCGACAGACTCAAGACGTTCCGTATTATTTTGTATCGTATATTAGTCTTAATCTCCATATAAGTTAATTTGAAGCTGACTGTACATAAACTGTGGGCACTCACTCAATATCAAACTGAGATTTTATTACAATATTTTAGTTAACAAACTCCAAATTAATGTTTGTCAGTAATTACTTTATGTTACATATTAGTACGTATATATGTTGTATGTATATCTATTGAGTAATGAATTTAATTAGGCACAAATTAATCACGCTGTAAGGAGTATCGAGTCCATAGTATACACCTATATATACTCATTGCTTATATGTACATGTAACTACACGTAATATGCAGGGTCATTTTGAAACTGCGTTATTAAATCAAACTACACTTTTGTCTTTACCTCTGCTAACATTGTGCCAAAAATCATCTATGAATAACGAATATTTTCACCAAAAATTCCGGATTTACTTTTTTGATTTTTTGACTATTTGTAGTTAAGTGCAAATATGGTGTGTGCATGCAAGTATTTCTGACCTAAAGTGTGATGTTACCGCTGCGACGAATTATCTTACAGTGATAGTAGTGGCATTATAATAAAAAGTAATATTATTGATATTAATTTAGTTCCCAACTTACGATAGTTTTTAACATCTACGTTTCCAGTAATTTATTATAAAGTATTATTTTCAAGAAGATAAGTATGTGGTTGCATTTAGAAACATATCAAAATGACAGTATATACCTAGAATCAAATATTTTCTTTAAAAGGAAGAAAAATCCATAACCGTTTTGTATGCCGTGTTCACGACAGAGTTCTGATCTCTTTTGAACTTGATATGCAACTAAAAACGAATCTTCGAATTCTTTTTTAAATTCATGAATATTTTAATAAAAGAGGCAACTTAAGTAAGGTTATTTGTATAACTTTACACAAGGGAAGACCAGCTTATACACTAGTTGCGAACTTATCCAATACTATTTCCATATATAGTGTTCCTCTCGTGGTATTACCTGGTTTCACCCATAAAAGCGAATTTGCGCCCTCAACATTTCTCACCGCAGTCGCCGCATGTGTCGGTACGGACGGAAACAGTTATGGATTTAACCATGTTGAGTTTGTATGAAGAGAAAACATAAATTAATATACCCATCCAGACATACGTTCTAATGATATAAAAAGAAATAACATTCGCCTTTATCCCTGAAGGGGGAGGCAGACATGCACCAATTTTTCGCCTTGTTTATTCCGTCCCATGATTTGATAGGCGAGGCTATTCCTATATCGAATACATTTCCAGACTGATGTCGAACAGTAAAATCCCAGTGCTAAATAGATACATAATATAGATATAAATAGACACATACGTATAGATAAATATTGTTTTTAGTTGGTACGTTTTGGAAAAGATATCGTATTTGTATCCAAGCCAAACAATAGTCGCAGACATTGTAAGATCGCAGTTGTTTCATTGTTATCTTATTTTCGATAGTTTTGTAAGATTATTATGTATTAATATGTCCTATAATTACAAAGCATTATGATACCGTCTCTGGAGTGTCATATAATATCTTATCCAAAAATTCTGGATGATGTTTTACTGCAGTCAAAACGCATACAAGCGAGCGTCATGTTCTATCACTTTGTTTCATTACGTTACGTAATAGATCAATGAAAGTTTTTGTTATTACTTAGCCCAATAGTCTGCTATAGAAGTTATCGTCATGAAGATGTTTTGATCTCCAAAGCGTTTCACGGTATTGTGTAACCGATAATCCCTGAGTTTATCATACCTGTGATTCACAACACCTTTATGTGAGGTCAAGTTTATTTAATTAAATAATATGAAGAGTTCCTGTAAGTTATATAGAACGTTATATCCCAACTTAAACATAGGACCGGGGATAATGATTTAACTAATATTGTAATTATAATCTAAAGCTGTTTTAGTCTTAAGTTACCACTATTTATACTGAAACACTTTCCCACAGACGAAGCGGAGGGGAAACAGGGCCTATTCCGTCTACAGGAGCGAATCCTTTTTATTGTGATTACGGGTGTTCTATTCAAAGGACAGCGTCGATACCGTTATAGGATAGAGTTAAAAAAAGTCCCCTAATCACGTACACGGCTATCCAAGCTGTCCTTCGATTAGAATACACGTAATTGTAAAAAAATACAGATATGCCTCCGCACATAGAATATGGCCCCCTGACCTAAATAGGCAGATTGATTGTTTTTTTTTATGCCTTTTAATTTGAATTCGATTAATAAACTTCTCGGCTTACGTAGGTGAGCTGTTGTAGGTTTTTGGAAAAGGCATACATGACTATATGTGTATTGAATTCTTCATAATAGGACTACTGCTTTGTTGACGGTGTATTACCGCGAAAGCTACTGCACGTAAAAACCATAGTGTCAAACCTTTTGCATCACGTTCTTAAATATGCAAACCTGACGTAGATAAGTCAAGGAAAAAAAAATATCATGAAAATATTATAACTGCATCTAAGGCATCTTGACTCTCGTTGGCTGAGGTCGTGGGTTCGAATCCCGGGTCGGGCCAAAATAATGTTACAGGATATTTCCATCTTCAAATCTAAGAGATAAGGCAAGCTAAAATAAAGTTACACACGTTCAGTCAAAACTTTAATTACTTTATTAATTGCAGCTTTCCGCTTTATCTAGTTTTGTAATTTCACACATATTACGCAAAAATGTATAAGCCAAGGAAAAGAACATTACAAGCCAGTGACGTCATAACTTTAATTACCAATTTAATGATTCAACCTATTTTGTCCCGTTTAGGTTATAACCTGATTTCAGCGCGGTTTTTTAATTTGCTCTTTACTTCATATGGACGTGAGAACAGCTCTCAGGTATAACAATGCCTGCTGTGCCACTACCACTTCAAACGTGCTTAGTGCATCACACTAGAACTTGTCATTTTTATTGAAGTTGTTCATTTTATAGTTTCTATGACGAAAAAGAAGGTTACAAATTGCTATGACGACTTGTTTGTAATATTTTAACGTATAATTTCTCTTGTGATGGCAAATTATATTAGAATTCTCTTACGATATAATTATTACGTTCATGCTTTGTATGTTCGTATCTTAATACATGCTTAAAGGTAATATGTCCTAATTACTGATCTTATTTAGGAAGTTCTTTCAGACAGGAAAATCAGGTTAATTTCTAATAGCAAATTGACAAGGGTCAAATTCCATTATATTAAGTAACCACGTCCCACAAGAACCAAGATTTTTCGCATTAAATTCTCGATAAAAATTATAATAAAAATCATAAAACGAAATTTAGACTAGGTCACTAGGTTAGTACATAAAATATTTATTGGTTGAAGTATTGCGAATTACTAGAGTAAGTTGCGTGTTGGAATTGGTACTATAGATTATTATGGATGATAATTGCTTACTTTACATAAGTCTCTTGCATTTTAGGCTGTTCTTCCTCTCTTCTACCTGCGTCTACCTCTACTGCTTATCTTATATTACTAATTAATATTATAAATGCAAAAGTTTGTTAAATGTTTCGATGTTAAAAGTAAACGCCATAAAACTGAATGGATTTGGATAAAAATTTGTACATGATGATGTTAGAAGTAAAGGCAGAAAGAACCAATCGGATTTGGATAAAATTTGGTATACAGTAGTCCATGCTCTGGGATAACATGAGCTACTTTAATTTACTCCTTCACGCAGGCGAATTCGCGAACAACACCTAGTTGTACAATATATCTCCATTCCACTTGCATTTAACGTGCGTTGAAAAAGCAATAACGCATGCAGCGACATAAATGGATCCATTATTGGTTTTCTGTGATTTCCGGTCTCCATTGTTAATTGATTAGTGTCATGTCACTAGGCACCGTAAAACGAATATTAATTTTTTTTTAAAAGGTATAGACATTTGAAGTTTTCAGCTTTTGTCGATTTCCTAGGATTACTTTTGTTATAATGTATAAAGGTTGTAGGTTGTATGACCTAAAAGAAAAATCCAGATGACTATGAATTTTTAACTAAGCTGATTATCAAACCAACTTCTGATTCATCTGATCACACCATCATGTAGACTTTCAGGACATATGTTACTACTTCATCATCATCATCATCAGCCGCAAGATGTCAGTGGGCAGCAGTCGCTGAACATGGGCCTCCCCCAAAGATTTCCAGATGGACCTATTGGAGCGGCCCGTATCCAGTACTTGTATTAATAATCCAATGTTCATCCACCTTCCAGCAATGAAACCTATGTCCTCTTGTTAGTATATTAATAGCGTTCACAAATAATTATCAAATGCTTTTGGTTAAGTTCATATCTAATGGTATACAAAAGTAATAAAACAAGTCAATCGAAAAACTTTTAGATATGCACATTGTAATTTACCCATATGAGAAAACTCCATGATACGCATACAAAAGAGGAGGCTATTTAGAGGTATTTAAACTATTACGTTTTATATACTGTTGTTTAGCTCGACACAGGAAATGGGTCACGAAAAGAGATGCTAGTCTACCTTAACATGTTGCATAATTTATAGCATAAGATTTTTTTATACACGCTCAGTATAGTGACCGCACTGCACCTGATGGTATGTAGAGTCCAATAGAATGTCGACTGACGAGATATGATTACCACTCGGCAGTGAATACAATTATTCCGGCCTGTTGGAACCGGATATACACAGGCTGATCCCGGAACGCGACACAAGTACGTGGGCTAATATAGCGGGTTTTAACACCTAGTGTACTCGATATAAAATATATCCTACCACCACCAATTACCAAAATTGAGTAGAGTTCATATACAACCAATATATTAAATATCCTTTATAAGAAAGCCATAAGTTGCAAACAATTAATAAGGTTCCTTTCACAATCGGGCACTGCTCTTATGAGTTTTTTTTGTCCCACTGAATGACAAGCCTAGCAAATGGCTTGCCTAATGAGAAGTATGACGGCTATTAGAACTTACAAAAGCGCTGCATGGAAGTCTAATTACATCGCCACCCCGAGCTGTTAGATAGACGTTGGCTTCATGCCCAGTAATTACCCTGGCTGCAAAGTCCCTCAAGCCTGAACATGCTGAATTACGTATTCTCACTTTCCTACATTGGGATCATTAAGAAAAAATTGAAGAAGCGGTTAGGTATTGTCATGATCGATTTTTTTACCTAAATATAACATTAGGTGCAGTGATTTTTTTGTTATGGACTGATAAATGTTATTTTCCTTGGATATACTGCAACGAATCTCAGCTGTAACAACATATACAAAAACCAGTGCTAACACATTTTCCTGTATGCAAAGGAAGTCAATCGTTCTGTAAATGAGCGTCAGGTTAAAACATAAAGAATCGTGTAAACCGAGACGCGTCGCCTTGGATCGGATGCAGGTACAGCCTCACATTATCTACATAGTTATATCTAGATAAGTGTAGAGTGGCGACAACTCGCGAGACTATCGAATGAAGTTAATCCCGAGACGACGATATCCGTGTCACGTTCAATGTGCGAGAAATTATGAGTTTGAAAATGTCTGCGTTGTGACAAGCACGTTTATAATTATTTTTTTTTTATCTTTTCTATTTTGTGTAACTTTTCTAGTATCGTATTTTACCCTTAACCTTTTGCCAACCTAAGTGGTATTTTTAATAATTCATAATAGTATATTTAACCAAAATTTATTACCCATCATTGTCAGATTGATAATTTGTTCTTGTGTATTTCTTCTATAGAGTTTTTAATACTATCTATAATTCAATAGTCTATGTAATATTATTATTATTATCGGTCAGTTACACTGATTATTTTTTGGATAAATTCGGTCTTTTGGTCGAAATGAAAACAATATCATGTCGCGTTGATAACAGTTGCTATTGATGATATTGAATAATGGTTTTAATTTGAGTGGACTGTTTGCGGAAAAAACTTTTGTTTGCAGTTTCATATTCAATATTTCCGCAAGCGTTTGACTGAACACGAATTGAATTATTCACAGTTATTAACAGTGTAGAAAATTGACAATCATATGCACTCATGTGTAACGAAAGTAAATAAAAAATCCTTTTTTGAACGTTGATTTGACTTAACATTGTGATAAAGAAACTGTTATAAAATTAATACCTCTCTATATAAATAATATTATATTTTTCTTGTAATGGAGTCAACAAGCATTTTACTTAGAAGTCCTCAGAAATAGTTCCGATATTAATGTTGTTTTTAAATGATTGTTTTTTTTTTTTTATTTTTATTAGGAAAACCGGTTGGATAGAATAGCTGTAGAGACTTGTAATAGTTTTTTTTATATATTAAATTATTTTTCATCTCCAAAACGTTTCCGATTTCAGAATATATATAAAAAAAACAAGATTGGAGCTATTCCGAAGATTGTTTATTTTATGTAGGTATTCATTATAGTGACTTGAGTCATTTCTCGGATTACATGTCTTTCAATAACCGAGAACTTTACTAGGATATACTTTAAAATATCTCTATATAAAAATAAACAATCTATTAATGACTAGTTTACTTAAAGGGACAAAACATAGGAGTACATACATTTTCTATGTAAATATTACCTCGTGGCAATAAGAAAATATTCACCCAAACTCATTTTCAAGTTGCACAGCGACATGACACTTTTACGTTTTCAATTTACTCGACTTAAGTCTTCACACGCGCACTCCTGGGGCTTTAATTAAAGTCCATAAGACCATTATAGAGGACACCACTCAGTGGCTTCAGCCAATGACGAAGCCTTGAGTTTCGGCAACTAGAGAGTTGTGACAGTATCTTAGTTGTTTAGTTAAAACTTGTTAACTTTCAGTTTGGAGAATTTAGTTTATTTTAGTAAATTGCTCAATAAATAAGTAAATCAAATATTGTAATTGATGTAACTTGCGAAAACTGTTGTCTGTGTTATGTCTATCACAAATATCAAGCAGACACAGGGACTATTTCGTCAAATTGTTTTGATTTACAAAATTACAAAGTGTATCACGTTCTATCTATATATCTAATCAGCCCGTATCTACTCTCTACTGAGTATAGGCCTCCTCTTTGTCACGCTACTCTTCTCTGTATTGCACGAGTCTTAGCCACTTGCTTGCATGCTTGCCGGCATACCGCGCGAGGTCTGCTCATTGAGCTGGTGGTCTACCTCTACTCCTTTGTACGTTTCCCGTGTACCATGCGGTGGTTGTCTTGATCCATCTGCCGTCATCCCGTATAGAAAAGTGTCCCACTCATCTCCTTCAGTTGGCGACGCGTTCGCGCGACTTCTACGACTGGTGCGACACCAAATCTCCACTATCACGTTCCATAGAATTAAATGTTGGATGTCTTAGAACGTTTTAGGGCCGGCGCTTATATGCCGGGGTGAAGCGCAGAGTTTTTAACTGTCAAACTATTATCGACATTGTCGTTATTGGAATAATATTCAAAGTCCATTTATAAAAAAATATTGCGTAACATGGTTGTGTTAATTGAATAAACCATACATTTGAAAGAATATCCCGCTCTCTAAATAGGTTTTAGTATAAAATTATTAAATAAAATAAACGTATTATTACGTACTAGTTCCATTAATTTTGTAAACGTCAAACACTGACAGACGTTAATGGAATGTAGGAGTCAATTAGTCGCTTTATAAATCAGTATCGCTTTTAACATAAATCGACTGACAAACATGTTCTAGGTCGCCTTGGCCCCGTAATCTTGAAACCCTAAATCTCATCGATACTAGGAAATTACGAAGGTCCCAGACCGGATCGTAGTGAATAATTACGACTTGTGTTACGGCGGTTTGTGATGGTGATGTTTTTTGAAAAATGACCGGAAATATCAGAGACTTTTGTTAAGGTTTTGGTTTTTTTTTATACCGACTGAATGCTATGATACAGTATCGATACTGTATTTATAAGATATATTTGAAATATTATATGAAAGGTCTGGTCTTTAAAATGTTCATGTTACTGAGCCAAACGCTTCATTGAACATTTTCAAAGAAATGTATTGGTACATCGACGCCACATTAAAAAAGGATGAAGGTGAAACAAAGAAAATAATTTAAAATAAAAAGCTTTTTTGCCAATGCTCCGATCATTGTGTGTTGACCATTCTGTGTACATTTACAAATACAATGTTGCGTTCACTCCATTTACAAACGTGTTTTATTTGTTTAAGAATCTCAAATGCAAATGGTTTTGAGGTTTAACAATAAAATAAAAAACTTACGTTGTGGTCTAGTATGCAAATATAAAATCTAATATAATTAAGAAAAAAAATTACAAAGATTCATCTCTTGGGTGGAACAAATTTTTAAAAGTGTCTAATGCATATATGAAAGGAAATGAATTTATTTCAACCCATAAATGTTGAACATTATTAAGATTATGTTCGTTTTATTCACCTCCAGTCCAGAAAACAGTTTTTACCTATTTTATCCAATTGCATATATTATTAATCTGTAAACAACAACAGAACTCAAATCGTACAATGCTACCCGAAGGTATTTCACCGTAACACGCGTTACAACCCTAGTGCGACACCTTTTATGGCGTTGTTATTACATGAATCTTGTTGACAATCCTTGTCGGCCTGCATCTGATGTAGGGTTGTCGAATGATGCGTCGCTGAAATTCCCATATATTTTTTTATATATAAAGTATCTTGAATAGGATAATAATAATGTCGGTATAATATACATATCGTTCGTGTAATTTAACATATAATAATAAATTTAATTTAATTCGTAAAGTTCAGTAACGATTTGAAAAATGTGGCTTGACAAATAACTTACTACAGACAATAAACAAGCAATTTTAAACATAATATATTATACATCAGGAAACATTGAAACGATAAATAAAACTTATTATATTATCATTTCATTAATATGCTACATTAAAGACCGCTCAAGTTCACGAACTACTAACATTCGAATTGGAATTCTAATAATAATGGAGTTATTGCAGTCTGTTTTGATTAATATAAAATTAGAGATATAGTATTTCTACCGAATTCTCAATTATCCAAAAATATTTCTCCTTTCGTAAATAAAACAAACAACGAAATCATTCCAAAACGGTAAATCAACAAGGATTGTTTAATAAAATAATATCAATCCGCATAAAATTTGCCAAAATCAATAATTCATATTTATTCGAACGCGTCAACCCTCCGCAAGCCGCAGACTTGACCCAAAAAGCGACCACAACACGTTACACTAAACCGTACCGATGAAGTTTTAACCCTTTGATGTGCATTTCATTTCAATATTAATACATATTATACGCAGATATTTATTTTGCATTGCGCGAAGATTGAATTCATTTTTGTTATTGTTATTTTATTTATTCTAAATGATTTATTTCATAATTAATTTAATTTGTTGTTATTGGGGTTCATGAGGAATCAATTTATTTTAAATAGCATGCGGATAAGTGCTTAATATTATTCTCAGAGCAAATATTGAATTGCTATGAATGATGCTTTGAATGAAGTGTTTCTTACACATTAAAGAGATCGAATCAGAATCCTTAAATTGACACTCCATAGCCATCCATATTGACAACTGGCATAGTAGCAGTTTTTGAGACGCAAAAAAAACATAAATAACTCCTATTTACTCTGAAAGCATACACTCCTCGTCAGGTAAGGAATTACTTTCCTTAAGACCGGCTCCTGGTAAAACCGATCATGTCATTTCGCATCTATATAGATTTGTGTGTGGTTATTCTACGTTCCGCATTTTCACGTCACAAAGGAACCGGTTCCCCTGAGGTTTTGAACAGGCTGCAGCCGTCATGAATGGCGCTTTGTGTGCTATGAATGCTATCGAATTGCCGGAAACGGGAACAGATTGGTGCTAGTGTTTTACTTTTCGCTGTATCGATCTTCTATTATGTACCTGCGCTTAGAATATCTAACAATAAACAATTATAAACAATAATAACTTCTCCATGAGGAAAAAGTGAAAAAGTAGATTGCTTTTTTTAGAAACGAAGATAAAAATAATTGTTGATAAATAGATTGACCAATTTTACATTTTTTTATTGAATATACTTAATTCCCACCTAGGAACTTGTTATAATCATTATTTACGTATACGTCATAGATTCCCATCAAAGACTGCACATTTAGATCAACCAAACTACCTACGTAACTCAATTAATGCTGAATTTACACCAAGAATTTACCTTCCTCACTTTAAATACCTAGTGGGATAGTTAAAAATCCAAAGTAATTTCAAGAAGACTAGCAGTTACGAAAAGCTTTGGATGTTAAACATAATAAAGAATTTTAAATGAAATGAATAAAATACTTTGACTCAAGGTAAATTGTTATAAAAGACAAAAACCGCTGTGTAATAAATCAAAAGTACAGCCGCAGAATCTTAGCGGGGGCCGCAAATTGAAAAAGTCAGTAACAAAATTAATAAAATTTGTTTACTTTTTAAGTCTGTACAAATAAAATATTCTTTAAGCGATTTTAGGCCTAATTGTTTGTGTATAACGATCGTTTGACTATATTTTTCCTCAGATTACCCACTCTGTGTTTATTCCTTTTTTAAAATGATTTCTACCACAGAACTTTAAATATATTTTATTTTTATTACTTATGTGTATAATAAAGTAATACTTCTTCTAAAAATCCATGTCAATACCTAACGAAACAAGGGACGATGATACCTGATAAAATGCTTTTTCAGTTCAGCTTCCTCAATCGAAATAAGCAAATTGTTCTTCTATATACTAAATGCAGCTAATACCAGTTTAAAAGGCCGCATAGGCTTCAGGGGCCGCTACAAGTTCGAGCTCCAAGCATTCATTGAATTCGCGTCAATCCGTCAATATCGACAGATCAAAAAACATCGCCAAAAAGGGTGCCGAGAATTTTTCCTCTCGAGATACTCGAGGCCATGGCAATGCCAAAAGACTTATCATAGCCAGCTTTGAATACCAGATAAATCGGCATATTGGATCGATGAGGTACAAGACTGTCCTACAGAACATATCAGGAAATAACAGTAGTACAAATTAAGAAATATCAGTATTAAAGTATCAGTAATTTTTTGATGTACAATAAAGCTGTAAATAAATAAATATAAGTATTATTGTGTGCTTAGTCTGATTACCGATGGCACAATAAACATTCCTGTCTCCCTAGAGAAATTCCTGTTGTTTTACGGAGGTCGACAGCCAGCGATGGTCACTGAAAAATACAATAATGTAAAAGAATTCTACATTTCGTTGACGTTTCTCTAAATTGGTTGGGGCTGGTTGCAACTTGTAAAACGTCGCGCTGAAGTGGAACAGACGGTCGCGTAATCTGCAAGGACGGAATGTGCAGTTGCGAAGAGATTGCAGTCAAGGATGCTTTGTAAAACTAATCATTTTGAATCGCAATGGGGATTATTCCTGCTTTTCTATACCCGTGTGCAACTATTGTAGATATTCGATTAACTTTTGGGTATTGCCATTTCATATCTTGTTCGTTCCAATTTTAGCACAACTCTAGACGTATCTAAGAAAAAAATATATCGTGGCGTCTACCATCAGTTTAACAAAACTAATATGTCCCACCTATGTTCCATGCTGCCCGAGTTTAGTTAATAATCTATCTATCTATACTATTATATAAAGCTGAAGAATTTGTTTGTTTGAACCCGCTAGTGACCAGAACTACTGATTTGAATTTAAAAATTATTTTAGGGTTGATATCCCATTTATCGAGGAAGGTGCGATAAACTCAAAAACTACTCAACTAACTAATTTAAGACCTTGGAAAGGACATAGGCTACTATTTATCCCGGGAAAATATAGCACGGGACTTTTATCCCGAAACCCCACACACGGGCGAAGCCGTGAACAATTATGAAATAACACGGTACCTACAGAAGTGAGTGACCAAACCTTAATCCTATTACTGTATTACTATAGTTGTAGTAGTGATTCATTGTAACATTTCATGCCACGACTCATTTGAATTATGAGTATGGCTAGATTTCTACACTCATTATGTTTATTCGTCATTGGACCGATAAGCCGGGTTCTTAAATCATTGTGATTTTCCTTTGTTTTCATATATTTTGGTTTAAATTGAGCAAGTTTCACTCATTGGCTGTTTAATTTTGAACTCCTATCTGTGACTAAATGATAACTTATCCGAAGGGTCCGGACACCCGCTTCCAGCCAGCTTCCCTTTCGTAACTTATATCAAATCAAATTTTCATTTCAATGATTTGCACACCGCATTTATTCATATTAATAGGACCTGTATGTTGTGTCGGGTTCCCTTTTGGAAAATGGTACCCATTGCTATTGTAGCTGAGGGCAAATCAACAGAAGTTGATGACAGACTGCGTTAAAGAATAAATCCTGCTAAATTGTATAGATCTATAGAAATGGATCCAATATACTTATGCCTACCATTAAATAGGTACATGTCGCTCCCTTAATAAAATAATGACCTATTCCAAAATCATTAATTTGTGGGAATCGTCCAAAAACTAATTTCTGTTGGCGACCTTTACTTATCTTCCTTTTTTTTATGCTATAGGTTTCATTTATGACCTGTCTTTAAAAAGTTCGATTTTATAGCAACTTAAAAAAAGGGACGCATCACAAATTCGTTTCTTTGACAATTCCCACAAATTAACAATTTTGGGATAGGTCATTATTTTATTAAGAGATGTATGTAAAGGATGACAGGAAGCGTAGATTATAGGTGAGGTTATTAACTTCGGGATATACCTACATGTTTCTAGATTAACCTTACGAATATCGGCTACCCGCGGAGTTTTGTATTCGATTCCGTGACTTCGGGCTTATGGCAGTTTGCCAGCTAAGTTCGAGCTGGACTATGTTGCGTGTGTTCACCTGAAGCAGTTTATTTCCAAGATATTTCAACGGCAATAACATTTTTTATGTAAAACTGGAGTATATATGACCTAGTTTTTTCAGGGTTATATACTTTTTTCTTATTTATGAAACCTTATGTCAAAAGTGTGTTATCTCTCCTCGACCTTTCAATGAAATCTTTTTATATAGAGGGTAAAGAAACACATATGATAGGTGCAGTTATGAAGGATAATTTAACACACAATAAAAACAAAATTATTCAGTAGTACGGAACACATGGGACGCGATTTCGATTCGTGCACGTCAGTTTTCAGTTCTAGAATACATTTCATGAAGTTGATTTATCGTAAATATTTCGTTGTAAATATATTCATCTTTCCATACATATTTCCTGTTAATATGAAAGAACGCAATTCTAAGTTTATTGGTAATTAAGGAAAAATTGAATTACCCTCAATTGCGAGAACTGAAAATAAATGAAACTTTTGAACGGCATCATTAACGCCAATGGGGAACGCATTATAGAATCAATATTATGCGTAGTACCGTAGTATATTTGGAAAAAAAATCAAAGCAATTTGGATGAAAGGATGAAATTATTTGAACTGACCAGATGTAAGACGGACTAAGTAGAGTGGACCATAAACTGATTTTATTTGTGGTTCGTATCCGTGTATTTATACAGAATAAAGGCGAGTACGGAATATTAAAGTATTGTGTGAAGTAGAAAATTTACCCATTTTATCAAAACGCGTCTAGTGCATAAACCTGGTGGAACCCTTTCATTTCTGTTAAACTAACAAACTAGATAGATTGCTCTTATTACTTGAACATATTAGTTGTCAATAGGACCTCAGAGTAAAATAAAAAATTGGATGAAACTGAAATGAAACGAATTAGTCGACGTTTGCTATCGCAGAAAATTACATTTTAAGTAGATTAAATCTATCTAAATGAAAGTTATATTACCATAATCAGCGCCTTTAGTAATCTAAATTTGATTATAGCCAACTAAACGCGATGATTCCTTCGGGATAATGAATCGTGAACCTTCGTCATGAAAGTCACAGAATAGACGAAATTACCCTTTGAACAAAACGATTGCCTTTAAAACACCGTCTTATTAACATTTTCAACATATATACGAACATATTATATACACTAAACTAACTAACCGCGACGGTCACCGAACTTGCCAATTTTCCTTTAAAACTAACTTTTGCTTCCGACTCCGAGCAAGTCTTTCCAGGATAAAATATAACTTTTATTTGAAACTAAACCAGCCTGAAGCTTCATCGTTATAAGTTGGTCTTTTCGGACGTAAATATGTGTCGATAACTCTAAAAAAAGTATCATAAACTTATGATCAGCCGTTACGGAGATTATCGCGTACAAACTTAAAGTGCAACAAAAATTTCAATTAAAAACATATGCTTTTGTCTTGATAATGTCCGAATAGCCAAAATACTAAGCAAATTCTCCTTTAAAGGCACAGACAGACACATTTCGTTTGTATAAACATTGCGGTCATCTTAATTTACAGTTTTCTTTTATTTGCTAATGTATACAAACAAGCAAAATTGCTTGAAAATGAATCACAAGAACGTAGTTCCCGTAACAAATGTAATCATCAGTTTATGACTCATTGACCGCGCTTGAGGAAAACTGATGACCCTCTGCGCGCGGATATTGGCTTTTTAATGTTTACAAGCAATCATAACGAGCATCAGTGTAACTGCTCTTGGCGATCTTGTATTTGTTAGTGGCGATATTGCAAGCGATTAAATTTTCTTATATGTGTATGAACAAAATAATAACACGCATATTTGTATTTCTAATTATTTGACAGCAAAAGCATCTCATGTTTTACAAATAATATGTCCGTGTGGTTACCTTTTGTTCTGGGTTGAAAAGTAATCCATATCTGAATCCATGACCTAAGTATGTCCCAACTATATTGCATCCAAATCCATTCAGCGGTTTACGTGTTTACTTCTAACAAACATCTTCACAAATCTTACTGTTATGTATCAATGAATGATGTAGTAGGATTGAGTCAAAACCAATCTCTTATGGGACTACATTACAACTAGCAATATTGAATCTACCCGATAAGGATCGCTTTATAGAAAATGTATGCAAATTATGGAGGAATATTGCAACGCGGTCCATTACGAGTATTGTGAGCTTGACTAAAATGGCTCCAATGTTCTAGAGTGGTAGAGAAGCGATGTTAATCAGCCTTTTATGTAGCTTTATTGACTTTGAACCTCCATACCTATAGTAATTCGACGGTTGTCAATTGGTTCTTAATTAGAATTCACTAAATTGAGTCATTATATGTTATGTTTTATTTTTCTTGTTTATGGTAATCGATATGGTGAGGTAATACTTCTATCTATTTTCCTCATTAGTACTTAGGTACTAATATGTGAAAAAAAAATACTCATGGAGTCTTCTATGCTGTAAATGCATAAAATGTTCAGAGATCATCTTTTACTTTGAACTTTTATCACCGCCAACTCGATAAATCTTATGTTTTATCTCTGACTCGATAAATGCCAACAACACACATGACGTGTTAAAAGTTATATTACAGTCACCTTTAGGATAGTTAGGTTCTGCCTTTAATGTATTGGGGGAATTTTGAGAATTCCACTACGGTATCCCCTGCCCGTCGTAAGAAGCAACTAAATGAGGCTCAGAAGAGGGTAGCTGAGTGTGAAGTGGGGTACTGTTCGATCACCTATACAAACTCCAACAAATTATAGTCGTTACAGTCAGAAAATTATCTCTTGTTTAAAATATCCTTATAGTTAACTCATGTTGGTAAATCCGAAAAAATTACTAGTTTAAACTTTTACAATAACAGCTACATAAAACTCGTGCAGTTTGACCACAGCATTATGGTTAATCAAAACTATACCTATATTTTATTTATTATTTAACGTTCAATAAGGAAATGTCATTAGCCTTTGTTCTACTAACCGCTTTATTAACATTGGATTTTAATTTGCTTATAATCCATATATTAAAGCTTTCTTTATTACAACTGTATAATCACATTTTTATTGGTATCAAATTTATATAGTATGTAATTATTAGGTAATAGATCTTTTACAAAATAATTTAATATTAGTATTTCTCACATGTTAAGATTTATGGATTCGTTTTCCATCAATCATTCTCAAGCTATTCAAGGAAAACGGATAATTTAAAAACCAAAAACCAACCAAATAATATTTTGGGCTCAAGACCTTTATTATCCTTTTATGTGATTATTAGCCAGGATTTTACGCTAATTTATTTTTTACGATATATTAGTCAACAATTTTGTTAATAACATATCTCATTGTTAACGATTCAGTCCATCGGCTATACGTAGGTATTGTAAAAAAGTCCTTTTTTTTGTCTGTCTGTGTGTTATTAATTTACTCAAAATCTACTGAACGGATTTTTATGAAAATCGATACGGAGATAGTTTAAGATACTGGGAAGGTTTATAGGCTTTATATCTCGGGAAAATATATAGTGGGATTTATATCCCGGAAAAGTCCTCACGCAGGCGAAGCCGCGAGCAAAAACTAGTAATACATAAATCTAACTCTACTTTCTAATGTATGACGAAACAAATCGATAGCCCATAAGTTCCCAGGTACATCTGACAAGCATGAAACAAGGACAATACTTAAATCCCAGTTAATTACCAAGCAAGCTTAACATTTAATTAAACGGTGTAAAATTTAATGCACCGTTAAAACCCCCATCGCTATGAAAATTGCCCTTAGTAAAAGCCATTTGCGTTTGACCTAGTAAATAATCTTGTGGAGTAGACGGCTCTAATTAAATTCTATGAGATTACATCGCTTGGATGCAAGTATAAATGCAGTTAAACGGTTTGCGCAACGCAAATTGTTGCGATGTTCGCAATGTGTTTATGTTAGGGCAAATGTTGATAATGGATTGGGATTCATGGAACAATTTTTATAGCTATGTTGATAATTTTTGATAGGTTGGCATGCAGTTATAATTAGAACGTTGTTTATGTTACTCACAAAGCCAAACCAGGTATGCTCTTTTTAGATGTAGAAACCCAAAAAGAAACAAACAAAACCCGTTATTCAAAGTATACAGCTTTTATATGATATCTGCTAAGAATGACCTATTACCAGATGTAAGAGAAATGGATATCTAAGTATAAAAATTACTAGGTCAAAATGTACGCTCCTGCTAAACAAAACATATTGCAGGAAAAAAATTAACTAACGATTTAAAAAATCGGAACTAAACGTATCGGACTATGTGACCATTGCGGTCGACCTACATATACTGAGGTTTCAAATTCGAATAAGGAACGATCACATTTCGCGGAAGTTATGCAAAATGTTAAGTTATTCAACTTCTTTGTGTAGCAATCTGTGCAAAACTACAGTATGCCAAAATGCGTATGTTCTTATCGTCTTGGCCCTTTATAAGGTTAAAGTGGTCTAGAATTGTGGCTCATTTCCCACTATCACCAGTTCCTTGGCTTACTCCTATCTCTTAACAAATATCTGTATCTTAGTTTTTGTATTACGTTTGACTACTGCACCAAGTCGGATGTACATAACTCTTAATCAAATGTACTTTGAACTTTAAACTTCTTATTTACGACTTCCTTTTTGTAATCTTTCATAAAACTTTTATACGCCTAATTAATTTCACCCGCACAAAGCTTTTTGTATCAAAACTCACCTCGGGAAATTTAAAAGTTTCCTCGAGGAGTATATCACGGCCATAATCCGAGAACAATAATAGCTCATATTCCATTCTTCAAACAACTGAGCCATCGACTCCAGTTATTGTTTTTCGATCTCCGCCGTCTGCCAATACATTGATTTCCAATAGAAGCGCGGTTTTTTGATATCTGTCAGTTGAATTAGTTCGTTGAAATACACTCGCTGCAACGGTTTTGGTTTTGCATTTATTGGCCCATTTATGTCGAGGGTTTTCAAGTTGAATATAAATATTTAAATTGTACAATTTTAATACTTTCTGAATGGATTGCAAGCGCAGACATTTTATTATAAATTTATATTTACAATGAAAATATGGAAATTCTTTTGATTAGTCATAATGATCATGTAATTTATCATAACCTTTCCCTAAAGTCGGTTAGGTTAGAGTCTTTCATTTAGATAGATTTATTGTAATTTGTGTCAGTAATTTTTCCACACAGTAAATTATAATCTATATAAACTAATTGCTTTCATCACACGTAATTGTAGTGCGTCATACGACGTCCTGCATTATCCTCGGAACCGGTTACTCGGTTCCTAGTAACGTAATCGCTGCGTCGCATTCTCTGTACACTACAGCACTAATGGCGAATAAATTGCGGTTGACATTTTTCTGAAAAATAAGACGTATTCAAAATTAAATAATTAAACCTATAGTTTGGATACGAATTGCCTTGCGTATTTTTATTTCTGTGATACAACCCTTCCTATTAAAGGGAGTGGATCGTCTAAATGGTTCATGGCATGGCTGGTAGCTGTTGATAAAAATCAAGCCAAATATTTTCTACAACATGCGTTAAAAAGTGTGATCTGCTTTGGAATAAGGAAATAATAATGTGGAAATGTTTGGTACCTACAAGCTTGTGAAATTAATTTCCATGAAGCAATAATACTTTTCATTGTACCGAGGTTGGCGTTATTCTAAATAACTTAAATTATACGTTTTACAAATTATTTAGTTTGTAAGATGCTTCTCTGCTATATTGTCGCGTGTTCCTCGCAATTCAACTATGCGTTATACCTGCACTAGACAATGGCTTGGTTAATTAAAAACTGGCCAAGTTTGACTTGCACTCAAACTTACTGACTATAATTGAGACGAATTACGGTCAGTTTATTCATTGACAATAACAGGCACTTCTATTGTCAGTTTTGTATAAATAATAATGGTATTGTTATAACTCTTAGTATGTCTTTTATTCTAATGGTTACTTTTACAATCATAAATAATTTGTCTGTGAGTGCTATAGTTCTATTACCTTGATGTGATTTCAAAATTCTTGCATCAAAGACATTTATCGGCACGCATGTTTCAAGATAACAAGCCGCGATCTGCAGATCTGATAATTGCACACATCCTATCTCGGCGGTCGGGGAATCAACTGATCTTTCGACTTATCGTACTTACGTAATGTCGAAAGGTTTATCATGTCTACGGGTATTTAATAACGGATATGATATTGTTGGCTTTACAGACATGAAAACATGTTTGTTAGAAATTACAGGTATTGATAAGTTCGTTTTAGTAGAAAATAATCAGTCACTATTGTTAAATCGGACTGTACAGTAATCGAATATTTTGGTTCTCGCTAATAGTCAAGAATTAAAATTCGTGTTCATGTGAAATAAATTTCGTTGTGGTTGTGAAGTGGATTCTCAGAGAAATGCCCTCTTGTGCCAGGACTTTGGATATGACTTCTGAGTGGTTACGAGATGATTGTGAACGCACGATGGAAATCAGAAATGAAACTGAGAGGTTGGTTTGATGGATTCTAAGCATTTTCTGATAGGTATAGTAAGACTAATTAAAGAAAGAATCTTAGAACATGACTTGAAGGTCCGGAAGATCAATTGATATCAGAAAAGTTAACTGCGCAATAGCTAAATCAACGAGTTTCTGTTCTCTATCCGTACATTTAAAAAACATATACAGTCGGAAATGTTTAAATTAAAAATAACTTTACTTCAATTTATTCAAACAAATTACACAAGAATTTTAACAGCATGTTCTTAATTAAAACGCTTCGTGCGCAGTGTTCGACAAATATGCGATGTCACTATCCCGTGTTGCAAATTTTGACAGAGCCTACGTACACTTTACCCCTAATTAAGTTTGCTCAGTGGTTGCGGGAATTTTAGGAGGACTTTGCACAACCGTTGTGTTCAGTTTTGTTAATGAATACGTACATGAGGAAATTTTGTCGTTCAAAATTTACGACGTGAAGTGTTTTGTAGATTTTTTGTTATAATGATAATGTTCTTCTTGTCTGGCTGGTTCCATTGGGTGGTTTAAAACTGGTTTTATTCATTCATCCAGCAAAAATGCCGACCACCAATCGTTACTTATTACATTAGTGTGGAATGTGAATATTGTTTTGTGTAACGCTTTAACGCCATACATACTTCTATTTCAGAAGTTGTTCGCAATGTCTACTTATTCCCTATAACTGACTTCCTTGTTATCGCTCCATAAATCGAAGAAGCCTTCCCTAAAGGGAGAAGCTAACGAATACATTCCAATAAAAACAAAACGCTACACATTCGAATTAATGGCGCTTACCTGATAGTAAATCACGCCTGTTTCTGGATTTCCGATACAAAATATCGGGATGAAGTTTTTGTACATTGCTAAGTAAGGGCAGCCCTTTCCTGTCCTTTATTGCGTGCTGATGCGAAAGAAATAAAATACCTTAGCCTGATTAATGTTAAATCTATGGTCTTGTTTTTATATTGAACTCATAATCTCTAAAGGTGTTGTGATTACTGTGTAATATATTATGTTTTGTTATTAAATATTTATTGCTATCGTTGGAGTAAATTTAATTGTTTTTCTCCTTCTGTCACCTATATTTATCCCACTCCAACTTAATGTTCCGATATGTGAAAATATTGACGCTTATTTTTAAGTACAATGCAATTAACAACTTCAAAGAAAGATGGTGTCACAGAGTCATCAGAATTATACCGGCCTGTCTTACTAGATACGGGCAGATTGACAATGCAACGAGGAATTATAAAAGTTTTGTACCAAATATATTGCCCGTTATGCACGTATATAAAATGTATACAGATAATCCCCCACTAACAAACTACGCCGCAAACAATAAACAAACAGATCAAATCAGTAATTCAATTAACACGAATGCTTGTCCAGCGCCTGCTATTCTCACGGACATTATGCCATTAATTTTATAATGGTTTGTATATCTGACTGCATTCTGCAAGTCAAAGGCTACTGGAATACATTTAAGTTAATTTAGTTAGCAGTTAAAGTTTAAATGTGTTTTTGTTTGCCCGCCGTTAATTCTTGACTTGTTTTACTACTAAGGGTAATAGTGTTCGTGTGGTTTTATGGTTCACCAGTTGCTTTATATGCTTTTAAGATGTTCGTGTTTTGGGTTGGAGGTTCTGGTATGAGGAGTCCATGAGTAGCTTTGGAAATTATTTTGTTATCTGTGCTTGCTATAATGATTCAAGTCCATGTTCACAAACGTTACTTAGCTAAGTACCAGACAATGTTGTGATAATAACTCTTTTTTTCAGTGCTTTCGACATAAAAGCCTTCGCAGTGTAGGCGTAGGGACAATGTGATTAGATTATATTGAGATACAACTTTACTTCAGTTGATAAACAAATCTGAAACAAAGGCAAAGAAAATTATGAAATTGCCGTCACTATGCGTTCGGGCGTCCTGTGCGTCCTCATAGTATAGTTTGTGAATACGGATTAACATGATAGCATTTAAAAAAATCTTAAAAATTTTACCTATAAGAGATGCAATATTGGATAAAACCAATGGGAGTTTAAAATAGTATTCCAAATATGAAACTAAATAAATAAATGGTTTATTGGAAATCTATTACGAAGAAAATTGCACTTAAGACTTATATTACAACATGTATTATATAGAAGAATCAGTTAATACGTAATTAGATAAATGGAGGTTAATGATGCTAAACGCGACCAAAATATAATAAATTGCGGTTGTGGACGACAAATAGCGGAATATTCAATATTTATCGGCCGAATTGTGTTTTATAATAACTGTTTGATAGTCATACCCTAACCCTCTACCTTATACTGGTTTATCGTGGGATAGTACATTTTTTATATACCGCTCATTTACTAAAAAATGTACAGCCGCATTTAAATAAAAAAAAACTGAATACAACTGTTTTTATATCTTTTAATATCTCTCTTATTCCCTTAACTTTTTGTGGAGACAATTTTTTCTCTGGAACTTCATGTTTTGAACGCCATTTAACGCTATCGTTTTGAATTGACGTGCGGCTCCATCGAAAGAATTTTATAAAATGTAACTGTATTATATTGACATGGTTCCTAAACAGACTCATAAAATAAATTTAGTGCTTTGACGTGCTCCGCCAACAAATAAACAAACATAAAATATTGTATTTCTCGGCCAGTGACCTTTAGACGACGCTAATGAATTTTATGTTAATATGTTAACAAATTGTATCTACGTGAAAGTCATATCCTAGGACAAAGTTAACATTTAATCCACGACTTCTTCTATCTATGTGCCAAATATCAATCCATTTAGCATTGCACTTATCGCTAACAAACATACAAATGCTTAACAAACTTTCATATATCCGTTTTCAATAATAGTTGGTCTATAACACTAGAATACGCTACACAACTTTAAATCTAATCACATTAGTAGAATATTCACTACACAACTTTAAATGTGGTTTGCTTCTAAATAAATAGAATCGTATTTTAAAAACTTGTCTGTTCAGATCACAGCACGTTGTACTATCAGTATTATTAGGATTAGAACTATCGAATTAGAACATAATTATTTTGAAATCGAATTTATTATTTGCCATAAATGATATATATGGCCATGACTAAATTGTTTGAAAAGAGTTCGCGAAGCTCTAGAATTAACAATATACACTACACAACTTTATAACGTGGACATATGGAACGACATAGTCGTGCATTTACAACAAAGTTTTTCAAATAAAAAACAGTGCTGCCCTAAATAAATGAAGTAATATTTTCTTTGACAAAGTTCCTTGTAGGTCGAGAATCACATCAACAATAGTAGCATTATAGATTATGCACTATACTTTTAAATCCAGTTTATTGTCCTAAATAAATGTAATTGTTTGACAAAGGTCCGCTCAGCACGCTAGGCGGGGCGGTGGTATCCACTTTCCCTGTTAGCCGATCCTAGCAAGATTGCGTAACGATCCGCTCGCCACAATTGCTTTATTGCCCGGTATTGCTTACATGAGACATACGGTGTTATACTATGTCGAGCATCTTATATTGGAAATGTAATAAACTGATTGGTTCAAAAAGGCTCTTCGTTAATAAACTATTATTATTCTTTAATTTCTAAAATGTTTAATTCTTGTGAAAATTCAACAAGCTTTTTGAGCTCCAGAACTCCAAAGCTCAATCTCTTAGGAGCTTGTAATGATTCTTGGCTGCTTTTGTTGATCTATTAGATACAAAAATTATAAGCATGACTCGACACAATTCTGTTTATATTTTTAATACACTGATCATGTCACACTGGGTTTCGTTCTTGATTATTTTTTTTTTAATTTAAAAGGAAGCTGTTGATAATTTCTTCAGTTTTAAACCCACTCAATACTTAAGGCCTGGTTGGCGGATTAATCTGTCAGTATACTCGCCAGTTCCCACGTTCGTGTGTCACAATAGTGGACAATACACGATCGATGGCAGACGTGAATATTTTAACTACAATCTGTTTGGCAGCGGCGTACTCCTCAAGGATGCGCGTTTATGTTTATGTACATGCAAATGTTGTTTGTATTGTTCGTCACAATTGTTCGATATATTTAAGTGCTTAAGCCCCGATTGGGTTGTGCTAATTCGTTTGGGTTAGGTTTAAACGTTTTGGGAGAATGATTTGCGGAGACAATGTGGGATCCTGTGTAAGGCGCTTTGTTTTGTGACAATTTGCGGTTTTAGTTTTAAGATAGAACATGAATGAACGAAATAATTTATCAAAAGTTATTTACCTCTCAAATAATACAACTCACGATAAAATTAATCCGATTTCGATTGAAAAAGTTGTTGAAATTGCATATTTCTTTAACATTTAGATTAGCTTGAATCAACGACGTTTTAATCGTCGTAATTTTTTCTGTTTACTTCTAACGAGTTATCGCTACCAAGGTTAGAAAAGAACTAACCAGCATACGGTTTCTTACCACAATCACAGACAACTAAACATCCCTTTCAAATATTTACTATAACTAAGAATCAAAGCTCTTAGCGATGAAAACATCTACAATGAACATCGACCATACGACTTGTCCTGCCGCGTGCGACCAACTGCTTTATGCGACCTTCACAGGTCATCTAGTGGGTCAAGGCGCCAAGCCGGTGCGTGCTCCCCACTCAATATGAATGGAAGATTCGATGAATGAAGTCGATACATTTTGTTTTGTACCCTATTTTATATACTTTTAATAGATGTTTGATGGCAATGGAAGTAATGGAAAATATATTTAATTAAATGTCTTAATGTATCTTCGAAGAAAATATTTACCTTTGTTACACATATTTTTAAATCCCTGAAGATTTAGGCAGGGACGCAACTGATGCACCCTTTTTCCACCATGAGTTTTTTGTCCTATGATGTGATAGAGGCCGAGCCTATCGCCATATCGGACACAGATTTCAGACTCCAGGCTGATAATAAAAAAGCCAATATCACCGCACGGGGATCACATAGGAGACCTCAGCACTTTAGGCGTACCGTAATACAACTATGCCACCGAGGCAGTCATCTTTCCTATCCACCAATTTGTTAAGTTTGAAAATAGAGTTTGTTAAATTATGTGTATACATTTTTATATATATACATATACATACAAATTTGTCTATTCAAATAATAACGTTTATAACCAACAATGCTTGTTGCACAACTTAAGCTAAATTTTATGTCAGTACCAGTGAACTTAGAAGCTAGAGTTATATAAAATCCAATTCCAAGTAAATCATGCTTTTCGTATCGGAAAACTCACACAAAGGATGGCCCACGGATTCGCTGCCGTACGCTGTCACTAAACTAATATGTGACCTAATACAATTCTACAGTTATAAAATGTCTTTTATGTCAATACGTATATACTCCTCATACAGGGTCATGTTGCCATTGCGTTATTACTGACAACACATAATCGTCTTTATCTCTGCGAACATTATGTCAAATATAATTCGAGAATAACGAAAATTTTCACAAAAAATCGCAGTTTTCCTTTTATAATTTTTTGATCATTTAGTTGAGTGCGAATTTAGCGTTATCGTGAGTGTATTCCTGACTGAAAGTAATGTTGCAACTGCGACGAATTCTCTTGGAGTAATATTAGTGAATTGAGAGCTCGTATAATTACAATGACTTTTTATTAACCGACTTCAAAAAAAGGAGGAGGAGGTTATCAATTCGACGTGAATTTTTAAGACGCTATATTTAGGCTGACGTGGTAAGGTGTGGTGTCGGGTTTGAACCCTGGGTGATTTTGCCGATGTCTAGACATTATAGATATTGAAGGAAAAAATGATACGGGGGTCTTTATGAAGTAACAGAAAAAAAATATTTTTTTTTGTTTGTCTCTGTATGTACTATGTTTATAACACGCATAACGCAAAAACTACCTTCTCTAATGAATGAATTTAATGCCGTTTTCTCCCATGCATTGATCTAAACTTAATAAAAACTCATTTTTATCCCGAGAAAATACAAAGAAGGATATTTATTTAATTTTTTTTTTCACGCAAGCAAAACCTAGTTATGAAATATTTTCGAATAATATCCGAACCAGAATCTTTAATAATCACACATCTATCATTCATTTTAAATTTCAATAACACAAAACCCCTAACAATGAGTACTAAAAGTTCAATTTAAATTTCATTCGGAAAGATATACACATGGCACGTAACTAAAGTAATTATGAAGTTGCGGGTTCCGTCGTACTTTTGAAACGTGGATTTACGAGTCTCGCTGTTTTATGGTTGAAGAGTTGAATATAAAATGTTATGTTTTTTTTTATCTAACCTCGATAAGTTATGACCTAAGTTCATTGAAATCCAATAATGTCTACGGATAAATGAAAAATGGTTTGTTTTCGTGCCTAATCTTAGTGCTGAATATAAGGTTTACCAACAACGACCAGTAATATAGTTATTTCTAGATTATTCTAAAAATAGGGTTATTAATGATTATGTTACCCAGTACCCATAGCAGTGGAATGACAAAATTTTTAGGTTACATTAATATTAATGCCTTGGTGGCGTAGTTATATAGCGTGCGTGGAACGACTACTGCTCTAAAGTACCGGGTTAGAATCCCAGGTCGGGAAATGGTATATTTTTTTTTTTGTTCACTATCTGCTGATATGGCAATAGGCTCGTCCCCTATCACAATATAGGACAGTACACACTTCGCGAAAATTGAGTGGTAGCAACTCTGCCTGCCCATTCGAAGATGAAGGCGTGATGTGTGTATTAATGTTATAATATCGCTACGATACAACAGTTATCTATTCTTCTAGAGCGTCAATGCGATTTTCCATTATATTATCAAAAAAAAGAAATAAACCGAGTGATTTCCCACCACATAGAGCCGAGACAAATATTTGCTGATCACGCAAACATTTGTGCCAACGTAGGAAAATCCGTGTCGGACAAAGTTACCTGTTTTAGTGTTCAATTCTTCTACATTTTCTAAACAAATGTTCTTTTTAGAAGTTTTGAAGTTTTTGTATGTTTATTTATAATGGATAAAGACAAAAATTACTAAATCGATTTTGAATATTTTTCTACTAATAGGAAGCTGTATTATCCCTGAGTGTAATAGGCTACTTTTTATCTCGATAATGGGCGTTAACAAGGGCGACACCGCGAGCAAAAGCTTGTATGCAAATAAAATGTTACGAGGGCTAAAGAAAGTCCCGGAGTAGACTACTCATTATTTTCAAATTACGCACTTCCTGAGTTCCCGGCTAACGATTATGATTTATCCTGAACTGCGCCTCATCAAAATGTGTTTAAGACGATATAACAGTAATTTATAAGATGTGGAAATGAGCAAGGCTTTGCACCCCTACCATGAATCTTGCTTTGAAATCTACAAAGTTGTAGTTGTATTATTTAAATTTGTTTTTGTGCTCAATTTAGTACCCCTATTAAAGACATTTTCATTGAAGTTATCTTGCAAGGTATGGGAACAAAAGTTAATGTTTTACTTTGATATCCTTGAAATTTTATTCTCATCTATTCAAAAATGTATTGCATTCAACACCGATTCTACAGTTTTTCCTTTAACTTTTTCATCACAAAATCACACACACGTGCCTTTATCCCCGAAAAGGTAGGTAGAGGCGGATCTAGTGCCACCACCTTTTCGTCAATTTGAATATTGTCTTATTATGTTATAGGTGACAAAAGAACCAAATTTCACAAACTTTTTCACTATTTTTAGTAAAAGTAGGGTCTGTTAAACCGCTCTCATTTAGTATTCATTAACAGCATTCGCGCTCAAACATCGACGGTCTGCTGATGACATTTTAATAGTGGCAAATGGGAATGGACACCGGGAACGATTGTGTTAGATTGTTCCACGGCTTTTGTCTCGCCTACCGCATTGTTAATGTATGCAAATTACTATCGGATCTTAATTTATTTCGTGTGTGATTGTTTGTGGTGAATGATGTGTACCTTTCCATTGTAGGCAATGCTAGGTTCGTGACGAGGCCTGTTCTAAGCACTATTTATGTTGCACTACCTGTCTTATTGTGCAATCGATAATGTTTTAATGAAATGAATAAAGCTACTGACGACAAACGTGCTATTGGCGATAGAGCTGTGTTAATGTATGCTAGGTTAATGATTATTTATTTCATACCGCAATGCCATGAATTTGCAAAGTTTTTGAACATCACTCTCCCCCGAGTTAGGTACAGGATCATGTAATCTAACGTTTAATAACTAGTTCTAGCTGTAAAACGCTGAGGTATATTTTGTTCCTATCACTATTCAATTCACCAAGAATAACCTCTATTAATATTTGTAAAAATTACATAGACCCCACTTGGATGCCTACCCCGCATTCATCGAACATAATTTTCGGGTTAATAAGTATTCATTTAATTCAGGAAGTAATAAAAACCACAAGCATTTTTAAGTATATCGTACGATATTGGACTACAATTTGTAAACAAGCAGATAGTGTCATTAATGTTGTAATTTCAGGCTTATTTGTGGTAGGGGCTGCACGGCATTTATGTGTTCATTCCGGAATTCGTTTACCGTAATAGTTGTTGGTTTGATTTGTAAATGTTTATATTTCAATGAAATCCCACTTACATTATAATGTTAAAATTTGCGACGACTTTTGGATGTTTGATGGCTCAATATATGTAAAACCTTTAGATGGATTTAAATATCACGATTGACTTAGTTCTGAATTCTTTTAAGTTAGGACAAGTCACTTCCATGTACAATCTAATCTGTGTCAGTATAAATTAAACCTAAGTTTCCCCAATAGATTTCAATGCATAATTGATAAATCGTTCAAAGTTCAAACCTTTACCTTGTAATCTAACACCCGTCCCATAGTCTTCAATACAAGAACTAGTTCCATTTTCAAAACAGATTTGATACGGGTCGGAAGCCATTACACTGAGCACGGCTTTATAGAGTTGCATTTAGATTTACAACTGAGTTAGGACCTCGATGCGCTGGATTTTGCGCGATGTAGAAAATGTATATCGAATTTGAATTTAAAAGTTTCGAACGTTATTTTATTTTTTGTTACATTTCGCATGATTAATGAGATTTAAAAGCTAAATTTTCTGGATTTTTTATTGTTAAAGGTACAAAGTGTAGTTAGACTTATATAAAGTTTATTAAAACAGGTCCTTACTAATTCACTTCATTTTTTTTACAGCAAAGTAATTTATTAGAAAAAACATTAGCCACTGAAATATCAAAGTACCTGATGATAAAAAAGATGAAGGTTTCTGGAACTAATTAATTATTACAAAGAAAATTTCTTGTTCTTATTATATTGTAATGGATAATTTCATGAAATTTTGTCAATTTCTTTTGTTCTCAGGTCATTGAATGAAACACGTACAAAGAAATGTGGAACACCAAAGAACGTAGAAACCGACCCACCGAAAAAAAACACTGAAACTGCCATGACATCCGAGGAGCCGATAGATGTAGTTAAAAAACCAGATGAAAAGAAAACAGATGACTGCACAAACTTTGCCGGCGAAATACCGGAACACAAACAGACAGACAGACGGATGGAAGAGCAGAGATCATTACGCTCACACGAACTCATGAGGCTAGTCTACGAGTTACCAGAAGAGATCAAGAGACCTGAATTCTTAGAAAACAACAATATGCTTAAAGAAAACCCGCCGATAACGATCGTTGAGATCACAGAACAGAATGGTTGTGATACCGAACTGACGCAGCAAGATGACGCTTACTACAATTCGAGTCCCGAGTTAGGCAATAAAGTCGTTTACGACGTTTTAGCAACTAACGAACTTATTATGCAATGTGCTGAAGAGTTCAAGGAAGTAATAGAAAGGACGTCGCCTGATTGTTCAGATGAGGATCTATTAGAATTAAAGAAGCTTTTAGAAGGGAAACCGAAAGTATTAGAAAGGTATTTAAGAGAATGTGCGACAGCTGAGGAGGTGAATAGGATACATAGTGTGACGTCAGGCGGACCGCTGTCGCCGAGACCTCGTCACGAAGCCAGGAGCACGTCGGTGACATCAGACCTGTTCCAGTTATGGCTGTCGTCGTCTCCTGTTAAGGTGAGTGTCGCTGATTGTCTGAGAAACGAACTTCGATTGTCGAGATAACCTTGGAATTGCGAATTAAAGTTTTCTTATTTGGATTAAGAGCTCTTGAATCATTTGCTGTACATGGTACTATAATTCCGGACCATGTTAATTACACCATAACAACTATTATTCTCGATGGAGATGACTTCCATCATACCTTATTGGTTTGCCGTCTGTCATACTATAAAAAAGTGTAATAGCAAACATCTAGGTTGTAAATTCATTTATTCTAGTGGATTCCGAGACTACTGCCGATAACTTATCAAGGCACATCCATCGGTGTTATGACACTTGTGATAGCGTATCGACACATTTTTAAAGCACTCAAGCCTAAAGATAAGTTCGTAAAAAGCCTTTTGAAACGCCCCGTTTATATAGTTTATACGAGTATGTTTCATATAGATATATAACAGGTATTATCTTTTTAAGTAAATAGTGTTACTTAGTTGTTCTTGTATAATATTACATGAGGAATTATATATTATCAAATAGGCCGGCGCGAAACTAATAATCAGTCATCAATAATGCGTTATTATAAAATGATTGATAGTAGAGTTGAATACCACCGAAGTCAAAGGTAGTACATGTGTATACTTGTAAAAATTTCTTCAATTTGTATAAATTTTTAAACAAAGTCAATTTAGATGCGTTTTTAGAAATTGATAAGCCCTCACAGATTTCAATTACTTAGCTTCGGAATCGAACCCGAAATCTCACAGTTCACAGCCCAGGTTTTCGTCTAGTAGGATAATGAAGTAATGGCGCTTCAAGTTTATTCAATTGTCATTAGCAACATGAGGAGCTCGTTTCGTGAAGCCATATCGAATTTAATGGTATTTTTTAATGGCAATGTTCGTGAATTTATACATGCCGTTCTAATTGCTTTAAATTACAGAGTAGGCTATATATATTTCTATAGAAATAATAATTAAAAATTCGGAGTTCGATGCCGAAACGTGACACTTATTTACTTAGTCAAATATTTACACTACCACCACTTCGAAAAGCAGTTTTCACCAAAGAACGGGCAAGGAACTAGTATTGCTTTTTTAAAAGTAGTTCAAAGGTAAAGAAGGAGCAGTGCATATTAAAAATAAAATAGATTTTTCTTTAGTTTAGAGTAATTCATTTATTTATTTTCAAAGTAATAATTCAATTCCCATACGAATGCACACGCGACAATTATGAAATAATATGATGATCGGCAAGTCTCACACGACTACCATTATGGGAAAAAATTATCAGACAGCCACTCCCGTGTCACAGTATAGACAGCACTCGTGTTAAATAGATATTTCATGATTTATAGGTAAGTGACACTGTTCTAAGCGATAAGATAGTTCGGCTAAATTGATTCCAATCCGCTAACACCGGGTAATGACGTCGGTGTTACGCGATACATTATTTGCTACAAACCCATCGGATTAATTGCTCGGATGTATTATTTTGTAACCATCTAAAGCTATATATGAGACAGATTAATGAAATCAAACGTTTAAGTAGTATATTCGAGCCTCTAATAAAGTTGTTTGGTAATATTTGTCAAAAACTGAGGATAGATTGAGATGGTCAAATAGCCTGAATTAAGGTAAGAGATATAATCTGACTAATTTGGATGGTTGTTAGAAGTAAACATAAACAGTTGAAGTGTTTAGGGTAACATTTGGGATACGGGTATACCATGTCCCGGGATTAACACATAGATTTTATCCCGGTAATTTGTTTCCATGGGAAATTACGAATTTTTACGAACTTTGAAGCGCGGAAGACTTTTCTAGCGAGCGAAGCCGCGGGCATCGCCTAGTATAATATAAACAAGTAGCAACAACGGTCAGAACACTATATTATGGATCATTAAGCTCCGTAAATCGTCGTGACGAATTGATTGTCTAATCTCATAATGCCTAATAGTTATATTTAATATCCTTCAACCAGAACACGAACTCTCACATACGTGAAATTTATAATCTAATGCGGTCCACAGCATAGCAGACAAGGGAACGAGCAAACGCTGTCAATTCGTCATCAAAAATATTATAAGACTGATAGATGCTGCAGTAACTCCACTTACTGTTAGTTTCATAATGTAAGTGTAGTGTTGTCGGCAACAAATTGGCACCGTCTGCGCGGCGCCTAATAGTCTGACAGTATATGGCCGATGTAATTAATGACGCAGATGCAACCGGCAACCCCTATCCCACTTACCGCCTCATTAGCCGCGATAGCTTATTTAGCTTTGGTATTTCAATACACGCAAACTGTGTACTTTGCTCCGATGATGCTGCTAGTTTGTTGTTACATATGAACTACACAGCAGTTAGGCCGTTCGTACAATAGGGGACCGGCCTATGCTTGATTTAGTACATTATGCTATATGCAATGGTTAATAATACGAAAAGAAGCACTCCTGCGAAAACTGCATAAAAATTGGTTAAAAAAAGAGCGAGTAATTCATATTTAAAATATTGTACTGTGCAGAAGTGGGCGCAATGTGGGGATATCGCTTCATCTCTTTCTATCACGCGCGTGGTAATTCCCGATGACGTCACATGTGGGTATTTCGTCTCTTTTCTGTTTCTTGTTAATTACCCCTTCCACCGAAATTCAAAGACTTATAACTTGTTGATTTCTTACCGGATTTTAATAATTCCTTCTGTGTTATAATTTATATTATGTAAATATTTGATAATAGTGAAGAACAAAAATGAGTCCGGTACCCTATTCATCGTTTGATTTTCTGAAATAAAATAATTTTCCGGATTTTATCGCGATTTCTATATTATAATTTTCTCCTGACGTTTCGAAGACTGCAGCCTTCATGGTCATTGGGAGACAAAATCCGGAAAAATAATTTTATTACAATGTCTAACATTCGCGTAAACATAAATCATTACGTTCGATTATTTCATACAGACGTGACTTTGCAATTAATATTTGCAAATCCTCTATCTTTCTATTTCATTAATTTCGTTGTGGGATAATGACAAATAAGTTTTCCCTGAGACTCGCCGAGCTTCACTTCTCGGTGTCATAAAATGCATGCCACTACTGATCCTGGCTTACAGGAGTTGTAGTCGTGGGTGTGAGGGCGGGAAAAAAATCAAAACCAGAAATGGTAGCTGTCAAAGAGTGTCATTATGAGAATCTAGACTTTTTAACATACCCACGACTCTTTTGGTATTATGTTTTCCTAGGATCAGACGGGATCACATCATTAATATCAAATCACCAACTCTAATTCGCCAGTTTATACTATAAAACATGTAGTAACAAAAGGGATATAGTAATTACTTTCTGATTTCAGTTTAGACGCGATGGGTGTCTAAATTTCACACCAAGGCTATACGTATGTGTATTAGTAACATTGGCTACAATGTCTTTCAAACCGGAACACAACATTAACTACACACTGCGGCTTGGCGGCAGAAATAGACATTGCGATGGTGTTACCCACGCGGACTCTCACATAACTATGAGAGACCTACCATCAACCTATTATAGCTTTACTTTTGCTTGTCTAAAAATATCCTAGTCTATAACAAAGCACTATTTAATTAAGAGGTGATAAATCACGGACCGGGCTTGAAGGGAGATGAAAAATGGCCCAAAGCGTGGAAACGTTTTTGGAACCGGGCGAAGATATAAGATTATGATCAAATGAATGAGGCTGACGGTAATTTATGTTAAATTTAACCCTATCCTGCTATAAATATTTGTAACCCGGCCTATTTTAGGTAATAAATAGACCCAAAAGCTACGGACAGACCTCAATCGATGATAACAATTATATTATTGTGATGGCTTCTTGCTTCCTAGTGACTTGGGGTCGCATTAAAAGTTGCAATTCAACTTCAGCCTAATTGCGATATCAACAGAGACGCTCTTAAGTTAAGTTAAGCATTTAAACAATGCTGCCGTTTAATAAATAGAATTTATATTATATTTATTAAGAAATTGATTTCAACCACATCTCAAATTATATCTTAAGTCACAGCATATGATGGATTTTGACAGCTGGGTCGTGTTTATTATACAGCGATAACTCAGCTGACAACAGATACTCAATTGAGAGCTTAAATATTGTTTAGTAAATAGTTCAATAATCTAAATATTTACTTAAGATCGTACTCAAAAGTTATTACCATTTCTATATACCCCCTTTTTGGTAAATAAAAACTATTGGTGTATGAAAAACCTTAAATGAGAATTGGATCCAGGACCTCATTTGCACAGGCTTAATACAATAGCATTACAACTATATTTATTATTATTACAACGATAAATTAATAACAAGTTTTACGATAAATATTAAGCTTCAGTAAAACGAACCAACAGTAGAGTGATGAATGTTCTACACTTCATTTTACCTCCTGACGTTGTTCGTATACAATTACGAGTGTTCGTAAGGAATTGTACATTTCTTTGAGAGAAGCTATAAAAAAATTCTGAGTTTATTCTTTAGATTTATTTAGATGGAAAGATCATAGAGCTATAGGAATGATTAACAAAATATATTCTATTGAAACAGAATATCAGCCCACACATTGTCGCTGACGTCAATTTTTTTTAGGGCATCCGGGGCCAGGCAAATAGTACTAGAGAAATCTTGACGAAGTACAGTAGGTTAAGCTTGAAGAACATTTTAATCCACAGTCCATAGACGTTTCTCCGAAATAAAATATGTCAATTTTGATCTAAATTGTACCTCATTTAAGGAAAAATTTTGCCGCAGCAATAAAATACAATATACAACAAAGAATTAAATGGCACCCGTGTTTACCAAAGAATATAAAAGTTGTAAGATTCGTCAAACGCCTTCGCAATACCAAGGAAATCCTTTGTTTGAAAACATAAAACATCCCCAAACAACTAATTGCGGTCAGTTTGTCACGCATGGGTATGTAACACGGTCGCAATTACTGACCGATTTTTAACACGAAATAAGGAAGTTGTGGTTAAAATACTTATTCATACGTAAGTCAGACACTCTCTAGACATTTTTGCATTGACTTATAAACATAATGACCTAGTTTGCATAGCGTTACTGCATAATCAGTGTTACAAATATTTGCAATTATTCATTCAAATTGCAATAAGATTAGAGACAGAAGGTTTTGAAAATGTTATACCATTGTTTTTATAATATTCGTGTATACTTCGTTAAAGGTCCTTAAATAAATAATATTTGACTGGTTTACGATTAACTGATAACATGATCTCAAACTGCTTTGTTATCACACATCCGGGCAAATCATATAAATACACACGACAAATATTCTTCGGCGTGGGTATCAAACCTAAAACTTCCCAGTTCTATGCACTACCATTAACACTTTCGAAGCGACACGGATTTTTCTATACTTTCCATTCCTGCGGCACAAGGCGTTTTACACCTGGTCATAAAAATAAGATTTTTCTTTGTCGCAATGTTAATAAGACATGCACAAGATGTTTCAGACCTGGTTTCGCAGCACGAGGCGAAAGTACAATAAAGTACTAAATATCATGTTCTATATAAAAATCATATAAAAAGCCATTTCTCCCACACACATCTTTCACCTGCCGAAGCTATTCCCTATTCAAAGGCATTGGCTTTTCATCCCGCCCATTTCAATTCGATCTCTTTCAACCCACACTCACATTTGAAATACAGCAATATTCTAGAATATATAAATGTAAATGAAGTAAGAAGTAAGGTTACTATATTTGGTAATTATGTAACTTTACGGCTATTTCAACTATTTATATAGTTATTTAGTTAGTAGTAGTTAAACTACCTTATAAGAAAGGCGTTTTTATTACTATGATAGAATTTTTCTTTCAATATGATTCTTTAATGAAAAGTCTGCAATGATAAAACTGTGCTGTCATGGAAACTATATATCCAACTCGACAGTTTTTCCAGCACTAACTATACTAGATTAATATTCGATTGAAAAAAAAATTCGAATTTTAAATAAATAATAAAAATACATTTTAAACTTTTCCCAGACTATATTTGGGATAAATAAATATGTGAATTGTTCGTGATAGAGTCGCTTTTAATTTCGGCAGTGGGCGTGCGTGAGCTTCCATTATACAAGCATACAAATATACAAGCTGAACGCCACGTTACAGATCACTGGGTATTGTATAAATTTCATTAATGTATGTATTTTATAACCGGATTACTCTCGCCTTAATTTGTTTTTTTTTTTATTTCCTCGTCCACTATTGTAGATAAAATTGAATTATTAAATAGTAGGTATAGTATTAAATCGTTTTAACTTAAGACTGATTTGATCTTTCATAAATATAATTACGCATAATTAAATAGATCATTATAAAATTATTAAACCTATTTTCATACGTCTGATTTATTAAATGTGTACTGAAATGCAAAATAATTATTTCCGTGCAGATAAGACAAAAGTTGTTTGACTTTTCATAATTAGCTGACTTCAAAAAAGAAGGAAGTTCTCAACTAGACTATGTTTTTTTGTGCGTTTTATGTAGAAGGATCATGCACATGCACATCGTAAAGTGAACATATGATTAATTTTGTTTATTTCTATGGCATATTACCTTTACGATTATTCGATAGATGAGCGGTGATAACGTAGTTGGGAATATAACGGTCAGTCGAGCCGAAGGCCGCTGGTTCAAACCCAAGGCACACACCACTGACTACGAAAATCAAGTGCATCAATTATAGTTCGCTATAACGGTAAAGAAACACATCGTGAGAAAAAGAAACACGTCGTGAAGAAATCAACATACTTGAGATTTTCCATAAGAATTTCGAAGGTATCTGAAGTCTGCCAAACGCATTAGACCAGCCTGGCAGAGTACTCTCAGTAGCAGCTGGCACTAGCTTCTCCCGGTATGAACCTCCTCCACTATGATCCCTGTATTATACACTGCCCAGCAGTGGGACAGTTTATAATACAGAACTAGTATAATATTATAGGGATATGTCAAATATAAGTAACTAAGTATCACAAGACTTAGTAACACAATTCATATCAGTATTATTTAGCACGAGAATTGAACTCGAAATTCAAATTGAGGTCATACCCTATTAATTTTGTATACTTATAAGTTATAGCTGTCAGACATGCCATTCAACTGGCATAAATTGTTAATTACTGTCAACTAAACTGTCGCTGTCTAATATAAGTTAGTAACTGGTAATCCTAGAAGATTTCGAACTATTGGTAACAAAACTGACAACTTACAAGTAAAGTTTGAAAACTCAAGACTTAGACGTGAGTCGAAAGTGTGGTGAGGATGCGGGTTTGTCACCATATTATGTAAGATAGTCTCTATGCAAACGAATCCCTGCCCTCCCTTTGGCCTTGTACGTCTTTTCGGACGATTCAATCATTGTCAGCTAGACTAGCACTTCATTTCGTAGCTATATAAACCAATTCTGGAACTACAAACTCTGCCGCATAATTTACAAGAGACAGTTTCGACCGGTGGGACGCTATCAGCCTTATAACGTTTCAGTCTTCTGTCTGCCAATGCTCTGAACCAGGTGTTATCGTGTATCTGACGCCCATCGAGTACACGATTTTTTCACGCAAACAAATACAAAATACTATATCCAATATCTTGACATCAGCTTTATTTAAATCTAAGTCATCCGTGACAAAATCTTTTCTAACAAAAATCGATGATTTTTCTATATTTTTCCTCATTTCTCAACAAATGCTTTATTCTTCTTGTTATCTTGCACGTTTTTATCTCGTCTCGTCGGACGTTTTGGCAACAACAAGGAAGGAAGTAAAATTTACATATGCATATTTTATATCGTGACAGCTTTGCAGATTGTACGAATGAGGGTTCAGATTTTGCCGTAGATTACGATATCTATACTAGAATACTTAAGGGAGTAATATTTTTTAAAATATTTCCGACGATTTTGAAAGAAATATGGCTTTAGTACATTTAAAGGAAACTTTAGTATACTTATTTATTTGCTATTGCTACACGCGAATACAAATAAAAAAAAAATTACAATAAGAAACAATAATTACAAATGGCGGGCCTTCGCTCTAGGCAATATCTTTCAGACAACCATAATGGGGTTGTACATAAGACAAGAAAAAAAAGAGGGCAGCATGGTGAATAGAATAATACTTAAATACAGTTATTCATAGTTTAAGTATCCTTTTTAGATAATAATTTATAATGATAAACTGTACACATATTTTGTCTACTGACCGGTATTGCTTTGGTATAACTAATGAAATTTCAGAATATCCAAATACCGTCTTCTTGTTCCTCAAAATCACACCCAGCTCGGGGTCATATATTGTTCTACTGTTGCCAGAGAGCCAGTGACTCTCTGTAGAGAGTTTAAGTTTTAATCTACCACACTGATCTTATGCTGAGAGGCCTCTTCTCCTTAACATGTTATTTAATTCCGTAAATAATCTTAACGTGTGTGCGATTTTCCTGGTATTTTAGCTGTTGTGTGTGGTGTAGAAAGCTCAATACCAAATGACCCAGTTGCTTCCTCTGCGATGCATGAAAATAAAAAGTACTTAGAATATTAAAATGGCTTCATATAACACGCACGCTGTACTTCCGCAATATATACCTACATGATGTCGTCGGCAAACACAGATTACATAACTTTAATTTTTATAAGGAACAAAAAGTATCAGCTCTATGTTACTGTCTTATTCACTGCTGGGCCCAAATCTCTTTTACAATTGGAATAAAATGAAAAATTGCAGGAAAAACTTTTTTGTCACTTCTTAACTTTTAAAATGCATTTAGCTGTGTTAACCGGAGCCGGAGCAAAATGACAAACAAAATTCAAAACGAGCAACTGTGACTTTTATTCCGCTAATGAGGTTTTGGCAATATTTATGCTTATTCACGATATCTACGCAGTAACAGCATGACGTTCAAAATATCACGTATTGATAATATTAATCGTTCAAAATCCGTCACAGATTTTGTAAAACTCGGAATCAATTGCTTTTCTTTGATGTATAAACGCCCTATTGTCCGTGTTCTGTGAATATTGACAGTCAATTGCATTACAATGGCAGTGCGATAACAGCAATTCGTGTAAAGCCTACACACAGCGATGTAAACAATTTGCGAAGATATTGTAGTCATTACAACGCTCGCCGGGCTGGCACAGCGGACAACGTGTACAGAAGGCTTACAAGACCACCCGTCGTGATTTATGTGACTAAATGTTGACATGTAGTACTTTATGAGTTAATCACGTAAATTATGTTGTTTTATTGTTTTGTATTTTATATCACAGCAGCAGACTGTGATATGGTTATTGGTATCTGGAGACAAACATTAAACGAAATCTAGGTTTTTTTTTGTTGAATACCAACTATTTCCCTTAATTCGGTACTTTATACAGAAAACTGTAAATCCTGTTGTGTAGTAAAGGTCTTATCGAGCAGAAATAGTTCAAGTCTGTCAGCTGTAGTCCTATTGAGTGACTTACCAAGAACTTATTACAATCACATTGTATATTCAACCAAATATTAATATATTTTCTAAAAAATATGCTGCGTTTAACAATATTTGGAAATAGCTCTCAATTGTTCAACTAAACTTTTCCAAAGGTATTGAATAGAAAATTGTCGTATGATGATTGTTTGTTACGAGATAATTAGAAAAGTAAAATTAAAAATCATCGTAGGCAACCAGAGGTCCACTATGAAACAAAGATCTCTGTAAATTTTCTAAACCGACGTGTTGGAAGCAATCTGCATCCAGTGACTCCCTGCAACCTTTATCGTCGAACTTTAAAATAGTAATAGCAAACTCCACAAAAAATAAAAAAGTTTTATTGTAATTAAATTAATGATCAATAGACCTTCTCTGTAATTTTTTTTTGTACAACAATGACGCATGTCGCGACGGGGGACGAGCGGACCAAGGCGGCGCAAAATGGGGGAGAAACGATATAAAATTTATAGACCTTATTCCATGTTCGCCATTGGGCAGAATTATTGTGTTACGACACAAAATACTTCGATGGATTTAGATTACTGCGCAATCGGAGGTGACGGAGTTAAATTTTTTGCGACTTTTATTAAAAACTGCTTTCGATCCGAATTGAATTGATCATTAAATGATACAATTCTTGTCACATTATTAAACTGTGCTTTGAAATATGTTTATGTTTTTAGTAATTCGTTTGCAAGTTACGTACCAAATGAAGCCATGCTATATTGCATTTTCTCTAAAAATGAATAGACAAGTTCCACGGGCATAAAACGGTCTCAGTGTAAAGCAACAGGATCCCAGATCAGATCTACGTCAAGATTCTGTGTTTATGCCAGTTATGAAATCATGAAACTTACTAACAAACTGCTTATTTGGCTCATACAGGTTTTTAAAAAATATATAATCCCAGCTTTTAATTTACGATAGTACAAAGTTAACAAAAATAATCAATTACTATAAAATTATCCGGCGAAATTACATTTTCATTATACAAAATTGATGCTAGAGTGTGTTGTAATTGGTTTTGCTCGCTGAATGCGATGTCACGTAAAACATTCGTTATGCATTTTAACAACCCAGAATGTATGGAGAATATATAAAACGAAAGCGGTACAGTAATAAATATGTAAAATGTGCGATATATTTTTAGTATTTCAGATATTTTACCGATATAGCAATTGTAGCAAAAGACTTTGAAATCGAGTTATTTTCGAGCTTCCGGAACGTGTCACATCACAAGTTACTCCAATGTAAAATAAGAAATTCAAATGTGCAATTGTTATCTTCAAGTCTTATATTCATTATTCTGAGATACTCCTAAAAAACATTGTAAAGACCAATGCCCCGAGGGATGTAAATTTAAATAAGCTCGTACCTTTGAACGTAGTTTCTACGTTTGTAATAATTATCTTTACTGAAAGAATACAAAAATAAACGAGAATATTCTACCATTCTCGTTAGAAGTATTTTCTAGAATATTCGTTTTATTTGAATAATGAAGTGGCAAAGATGCGGCATGATAGTTTTGTGATGCTTTTATCTAATGACAAAGGAAAACCTGTAGGATAGGTAGAAGTGTAGCTTTAACAAAAAATTCGCAAATGTAATATTGGAGCTCTACTGAGAAAATTTAATATGAATCATTTTCAGTCCCATGAAGTCTATTGCTCATTAAACTCTCCATCCATCAATTTTTATGCGATCAATATGAAATTTAACATGGAATATCTCAAGCTGACTAGTACAATGCATAAACACACCGTGCTTTGTAATTTAAAGTTAGGCGTTTTTCAACAATTATGTCAGTTACCAATAGGCGTGTGGTTTGCAAGTATCTTCATCCTTAAATAATAAAAAAGTCCTACGCCGCTTCTGTGAGTCTGAACCGGAGAGACTAAAAAACTACCTAACGGATTTCGATGAAATTTGGTATGGATATATACTACTTTTATCTTGGGATATATATAAGCAGGACAGTCGCGAGCAAAAGCTAATTAATATTTATAAAAAGAATGTTCTGCCTAGCGGTTTACTTCAATAGCAGATGGTCTTGACCCCCGCCACCGCAGTGGATTAAAATTTCGTGTGGATCAGTAAAAACCGAATAACCATCTATTCCATTTGTTTCGCGCAGTGCGCTTGACCTGAAGCGCTCCAAGATCGTATGGTAATCGGATTACAGATTTACAACACCTATGTACATACATATATAGTTATATAAGCGACTTAAATGGAGTAATAATGAAATATTCTCAAGTACTTATATATAAGCGCAACTATGTTCGCCAAGATAATGAATACAGCATTTTAATCATGAAAAACCATATTTTATGAAAAAATATGGTTGGTATAAAAACTTGATTCATCTTATAGTATAAATTCCGTTCTTTGTGTGGATAGAGCATACCTTTTAATCATACTTACAAAAAATATTATAAGCCTTTATACGAATGAGGCATACAAAATCCCGTAAGGGGCATGATAAAAAAACTGACGCGTTAGTCTATAACGTCAATATACCGTTTGCGCACAGTACTACATATAATTAACTAATGCAATTATTTAAGTAGAAAAGCCAGTTTTGTCCAACCCCATTAGTTCAATGCATTTATACAGTATTACTAGTAGTACGTTTGACTACTTCTACTTCTGATTAGCTTCGTCGTCATGTTTTGGACTATTACTGGTAAACCACCAAAGCTTTCTGAATTTCACTTACTTTACCTCAATACTAGGGAACACACCCAGGAACTCCGCTAGTTTGTGGGTATTAATAGAAAGATAATATATTCAAGACTGGCACATGTATCACTATCTCGTAATAAAAGTTATAAAACGTAAAGATTAATTAATAGTATTGTTAATGTAGTGAATAAGTTTGCCGTCAGCCAACTTTCATGAAAACATTCCCGATATCTAAACCAAAACAATGACTAAACTTGATGTATAGAACTCGCCATCAAACATCGTGATGAAAATAGGTATTCAATACTCGCCAGTAAATATCACATTGACTAGAAAGATATAAAAGGTTAGTATCGGCCCCGACGTTTTGTCTGAGACTTACGTTATTTTTAGATATGATTCGATAATATCTAATGCCGAATACTGTAAGTTTGTTTAGTCTAAAAACTATAATGACGAGCAAAAGGGCAGTTCCCATCGATCGTAAACGTTCCCTTACACGAATTGAAGTACGCGACAGGCGGAAATTAGTCAATATCCTTGATTTTTCACTAGAACCTTCGGGGTAACATTGATTTATTGGCGTAGTAGAGGCGCATTTGAGCTGTAAATCGAGAAGACATAGGTTCGAAACCAGTGTTTGTAATTTCCATTCAAATAACATCTGAGTTTCTCGGCGAAGGCATTCATGACCGATATTGCGAGCGACTTGGTCCCTGTCTCATCATGGGATGGATACAATCTCATCGAAGCGTGACAGTACAGGCGTTTCTGCCTAACCCTTTAACGATAAAGTCGTGGGCCCTGAATATATCTAAAGAATACATTTGGCTTAGAATTCTTCAATATTCTTGGACAGACTCCCCGCACCTAATATCCATTACAGATATTAAACTAAATTGTTTCCGGACTGAACCCGTCTCTATCTATACAATGTCCCGACGCATACTAAGAATTCAACAATCGACATTTCTGCCTTTTAGCATAGATATGAGTGAAAATATTCATGAGGCCGGTCCCGTCATGAAATTAGTCCCTTATTCCAGATTGAATTCCTTTTTGTTGGAATTTCGGTTACACAATGAAACCTGACGTTTATTTGGTTTATATTTGGGGTTCTTGTTAAGATTATGAAACCCTGATTTATTGTTTTAGTAGAGAACATTTTCAATAAATAAAATGCAAACAATTAATTACTGGCCAATATAAGCGCGGTAGAATGCTACGTAATTCTTTATAATTCAAAATTCTGGTTGATGTTATTCGTACGTATGGACGTCATATCGCTTACCAACAGGCGAGCGCTTTTCTCATCTCGTTATTCAATTGTACTGAACTAACTTGGTAAAATTTGGCCTAAATTCAGATAGCAACTATCTATACCAATATTATATAGATGAAGAATTTATTTGTTTGAACTCACTAATCTCGGGAACTGCTGAACTGATTTCGATTTTTTTTCACGAATAGGAATCTACGTTACTCTTGACTGCTATAAAATATTTATCCCAGAAGAACTTTTTTCATAAAGACGGAGTCACAGGCAAAAGCTAATAAATCATACAATGCGTGGCACTTTTATTATAAATATATACCATTATTTATAAAAATACATTTAAATCTTTTCAAGAGTTTATCAGTTTGCTAAGTGTTTAATTGCGCGTGTGACTGTGTTTTTCTAGATAGCCTTTTATTTTCCATGAGAACTCTTACGTGTTCTTTCGCTCAAAAAGTTTAAACCTGGGGAAATCTCATCGAACACATTGATACAAATTTTCGTAGTAACCTTTTTTCAAAAAAAACACAAAAACTGTTCGTTACTTGCAGAAAACTTAATATACCTACAATATTGACGCAAATATATCCAAATAATATAATATTCTAGTTGTATCTTCTTTATATCATGAGAATTCATATGTGTTTTACTATTACTGTTATACATGATATTAATAATAATTTTAAGTACACCACTACTTATCTTCATTAGGTATAATATATATATATGGATAATATTATATATATATATGGATAATATTATACAGCGTTCCAATAAATTGCGTAGTTCTAATAGGAAGCTGTCGGTAATAAGATTACTTTGATTAAGAGACCTCGTATAATTTAGTTTTCAGCGGGAAATGGAAACTTCGGGAATATTTGCGACATTTCTGATGTACTAAGTAACTGGAATGTAATTAACACCCTTGGAAAATTATACAGCAAAAATTTATATATATTCATAGGCCCCTAAAATCAGAGACGCAATGTCGACAGTATCTCCGACAAATATATGTATGTTGATTGTTGCTAAAATTAACGCTAGAATCTGCTAACATCGGTTATAAGAAGTCTACTGCTGATCTAAGGTCTCCCTAAAGACCTTTAGACCAATCTGTTACAATGAGAAAGAAAAGAGAAAAAGATGTGGTCTCCAAACAGCAACTTCATGGAACCTTTATCAGAATCTATTGAAAATTGTAATCAGTTAACCGCTATATCGAATGTAGACTCCTTCTTTATATTTCTTTTTTTTAGACCATGTTGGACGTCCAACAAAACAGACATTCAAATGTATGGAAACTGGTATAAATATAACATATATAACAGGCATACGCCAAAGATACCTGACCTCTCACTAAGAAATATAACGCCATCTTACTAATCCCACTTCCCACCAATATTATAAATGTGAAAGTTTGTGATGTTGGATTGGTTGTTAAGAGGAATACTTAAACCGCTGAATTGATTTAGACAGACTCATGTACAAACAAAGAAAGTCCTAAACATGAGCGCACTTAGCTTTCAACTCGGGGTTAATTCTCATGTTTTGATACAGGATGCAAAACGGAAATTTCATATACGCAATCCCAATAATTCAACACGTTACATAAGTACTTACATACAAAAGCACATAGTTGTGTTGGATCCGGGAAGAGCAGCAGCCGTTCTTACCCCCTCCCCTCGTCTTCGATACGCCCATGGTCCTAAATTAACGTGTCCTACACTATTTTTTTAGGAAAAAACTTTCACGTAAACAGTAAGGGCACCAAAAACTAGTATAAATATGAACAAGAGACAAGCTGCTAACAGGGGCGAGAGGTTTATGTGATACGCTGATCGACCGACGAAATTCTTGTATTTGGGGCAAATGAAACATGAGATTTGGACTTGGCTTAGCGCCACTTACATACTGAAATAAATGTAATTGATTTGACTAGATTCGGTCGACTCGTCGTGGTGAATTTTTCTAAGCAGGATATTACTGGTAAAATATAATAAAGTTCAGATATAAGACTTTATCCTGATGTAATAAAAAGGTTTTAATATGTTTATAACGTAAAAAAAACCTAAAATTTATCCACCAAAAATTTTACTACTGACATGGTACTATATATTTGCTATTGCGATTATAACATCACACACCCAAAACCTAAACAAAAAACTCGACCAACAGCCATTGTCGCTATTATCTTTGTAAAAAAAAGATAAAATTCCTTAAAAGACTATTTTAATAAATTCTTGCAATATACATTGTATATATTGTTTCAATGCAGCAAGATGGGTGTTATGACAGTCCGCCTTTTCAACTGTTACTTCAACCGGTTTTTAAAGTGTCACGCAGGATAGACGAGCACTTAAGCCGGGCTAGCTAGAACAAAGTGCTAGTGGCGGCCGCGAGGACACTAAGTTTTTATGTTTAGACGACAGTTGAAAAAATATGAACTGACGCTTCATTTAGCTTTAGATTGAGAGTGCTAAGAGATTACTTCAGTAATCTGTTTGTATTAAAAGGCACCACGGCTTTCCTTTCTGCCTTTATGGTTTTATAATTCATCATCATGTTTGTTTTGTTTTAAGCACACATGTGACTTTTTTAACCCGTAAAATCAAGATAAGTCCTGTTACCCAACTTCATGACATTTTCATTATTTGCTTTATCTATGCACGATGGTCTTATTCTTTCTTGCTTTCAGGGCTTATACCCGTTGGTAAATTAACAATTATCCTGTCAACATTGCAAGTGCATCTATAAGGTTTCTGACGCGCTTAACTTACTTACTGTTGATCTCGCAGATTTTATGCTCAAGTCGAGATGACGTCATATACAAATACTCACTGGTTTCTATATCATATTTAAATTGTAATTTTTATTCGTCATCAGATTGCAGGATTTTTTAATTACATTACGTCCAAAATAAAAGTAACTTAGATACGTAGTTAAAACAAGAAGTTAATTTAGAAATGTGTAATTTTGTTTCGCGTCGCGGGCTTTGCACAGAGAAAGCAACATTTGACAAAGAGAGTCATTAGCAAGATTCATGAAGACGCCGTTGCGGATGTGTGGGTCTGTTCACATGACAAAAATGTATTCTAAGGAAAACTACGTTTATGAAGAGCATTGCTAATTAGTTTCAAAGACAGTCGGTATGTTTGAGTTTAATAGTTTCAGACTATAATTGTTTGCCAAAGTATTATCATGAATTTGGTTTATGGAGATGTTTAGATATATACATTTTTATTAGCGAATCGTACATAAACCAATAAATGGATTTTTGTATGCAATTTAGTTCGTACACGATTAGTCAATATTTAAACCTTAGGGTTATATTTTAATGACAGTAAAATATTATCACGAGAAAAGATTTCCGCGGGGACTGAACTTCGAGCAAGGTTTAATGAAATGGAATATGGAACTTTATTGATTGTCAAACTGAGAATTTTAAGCCGTGACTGACAGATCGTCCTAGGTACTCCATAGAGTGTTAAACCGTAGAATTTTTCTTATACATTTCTCAACAAACTATTGTTAATCTATATAACGTCTAGCTTCAACGACGCACTGGCAGTATGCCGGAACCTATACATGAAGACACACTCGTCACTCAAAACTCTACAAGACCTAGGAAACTTGACCAAAGTTAACGATCGTAAAGTCCTATCGATGCGAATATCTCGAAATTAACTGTCAAAACTTAGAATGCAGTGACAGTTGAATCGCATCGGTAGGAGTTTATGATCCTTAACTTAGGTATATCGTGACTACCTCCCCTGAACTACACTAGTGAATTTATTCGAAGATTAGCATATATACAAGCTCTGATATCGACTAGTGCAGTAGAGACCGACTCGACAGGCAAAATGAACTTGCAAAACATTATCTGTTTCATTTATACAAATAATTTCACTCATAGTACAATAAACTATGTAATATTCTAAGATATTATTATTATTTATTATTCTCTCTGTCAGTCCCTAATTGCATATTGCATTGGTGTTTGGGGTGGTACAGCCAAATCACTCATGCTACTTATTGAAAGAGCACAACGTGCCGTTCTGAAGGTCATGCTGTCCAAACCGTTTAGGTCCCCCACGGATGCTTTGTATAAAGAATTGAAGCTTCTCAGGGTTCGACAATTATTCATACTTAAAGCTTGTGTATCCGCACACAAAAATATTTATAACTCCCATGATTATAATGTAGTATTGTCGAGGAGAGTTTACAGGTTAGACCTTCCGCCAGTTAAATCCACCTTTGCTAAAAGATTTCCGAATTACTCACATTCGTTTATCTATAACAACGTCTCTAAACACTGTAACATCAAAAACGATTGCCCTATTAAAATAAAAAATACAATTGTTAGCTGGCTGTTTAATTTGAATTATGAAGAAACAGAATTATTGTTATGTAACATCATAAATAAATTATAAGTTATTATTATTTTGCTACCTTTTTACCTTATTATGTTTTAAAGAAGTTCTTATCTCACTCAATTTTGTTATTTATTTAATTTTTTATTTGCTGTTGGTGCTTACCTAGCAAACAAATTATAGAAAACCTAATTATGTTTTATATTTAAATTGTTTCTGGTATCCCAAGGTACAGGCCTAGCCTAGTTTGGGTACCCCTGGCAAATATGTTAATTTTTGTTTTTATAATAAGTTTATAATTTGTAACCATTGCAATTGTAAACAAATTCGGTTATTTACAATAAAATTATTATTATTATTATTATTATTATATTAAAATATAATAGAATTGCAAAATGTTAGATCATTAGCAATTCTCTTTAAAATTTCTTTAAACATTAAGAAAAATGTACTTGGAATTTAGTTAAAGATCTTTTTTTGTTCGCTTCGTTTGTACGGCCTCGCCTTCGTAACAGTTTTTAAGATCGTTATGAAATTCATAAATCTGTTTCTATGAGCCTTTAAAAAAGGTTGCGAATTATGTATCCAGTTGTTAGAAGTCCCTTTGTCTTTGAAATATTATTTAATAATACATTTATGATATTTCATATTTAAGAGTTTTACACTCCTACGATTATATTAATTCATTTCAAAAATTTACTTAATATAGTATCTAATACTGATTGTATTAACTAGACGTTCCGAAGCTGTGAGTAGAATTGCGGGGGAGTGATGTGTCATAAATGTCACAAGGTTTAATTCAGCCTTTAGAGTACGCATCTCTAACTTTAAAATTATGCGTGTATGTGTAAAATCTGCCCAAATTAGAATGATGGATAAAGTCCTAAACATCATAGTATAGATGTCGACAAACAACTTGATCCAATAGGGGAATCTGAGCGGAATGCGGGAGGCGAAATTTACCTGGGACTGAAGCCAAGATGGCTATCTACAATCGTTAACGCTCATAGAAAACAGAAAGATGTATGAGAATTACATAACTACACTACTATCGATAGGATATGTCATTCTCATACATAATGTTAGCATTAACGATTGTAGGAAACCAGAGCTGCTCGTCCGGCCGGTACCGCGGCGCGGCGTGGCTCCGCGCGCGCCTTTCCGCAGGCATCTACACGCGATGAGCCAAGTTGTTTATCGACAGCTATAGCTATAGTAGAGGAAGCCTGCACATACTTTTTTTATTGCCTTAGTACGTAAATGAGCAAGCGGTCCGCCGAAATACCAATGTACATCATTTTTTTTTTTACTTTGCCAATAATTCGACGAAAAGTTTTTATTTATTTATCGATTAAGTGGAAGACAACATAACTATTGAGTGTCTAATGGGTTATTGGGGGTGAGTGGGCTACGCTATTTGATACGTCTATCCCCCACGCCCAAAGTTGATACGATATAGTAGCATCTAGTGATTGATTAACAAAGATTCAATTGTGAGATAATGATGTTGTTTATGGTTATTTAAGTGTGAAGTGGGGGGGGGGGGGAGCGGGCTCCGCTGTTGGATACGTTTCCACTCGCCCCCACAATATATATGGTATTGCATATCCTCTCATTACATATCTGTTTCTTTAAGCATCTGCATAAGGAAATGGCAAGCCGTTGCCTTATGGGAGGTGAACACTCTTTTTAAGCCTCGTTTAAAGAAGGACAAGTCATCACACTCGGGGAACACCGATGCAGGGAGTTCATTCCAAAGTTTACACATGCGCGGTAGGAACAAACGATGAAAACGCGTCTTAGAAACAATACAATAATAAGTAGTTGTGCTGACATTGATCCATGTAAAGAAGCCTGTTTAAATTTCAAGAAAATCACGTTATTGTAGTATTTTCGTTGGTCAATAGTACCTACCTTTTATCGATTGTAACTTTTATCTCCTGCCGTTCCTATCTAGATTTCCAAATCGTTCCCCTGAGCGTCGCAATTGCATTCATTGCTACCAGACATACGAGCGAGTACTAAACATTTTACACTTGTGGTAACTCTTTATTGAAATACTACTTACGTTCTATCCCATAATAGGATAAAAATGTACAGAAAACATAAACATATACTAAGAAAGGCTAAATATGTGAAACGCTCTTTTTACAGTATTAAACATTATGTTCGCAATAATTGCAGAATACAATTTTAGACTATTTTTGACAACGTGCAACCAGAAACAGTCTAACGTAGCGTAGTAATCTCTCTGCTAGAGAATAATACAATAGTCGCCTGTGACATAGCTTCTCTCCTGCTAGTCTGCCTGCGCAGCCGAATATTTCCGGAAATGCCCGATGTCATCGGCTAGGGCAGCGGTGCTATCACAATGTATTATATCGTCAAATATGTTCGATGTTCGTAAATCATCGTAAAGGTAATTTTAACTCCTACAACTCTACTTATATTGTAAATAACACCTGATACTTGTGTGTCTCGTTCTAGGATCAGCCTGTGTATACCCGGTTTCAAACAAGCCGGCATAATTGTGTCATCTGACGAAGATTAACCATTTCTCGTCAGTCGACACTCTATGAACCCAACTCCACTTACCATTAGGTGTAGTCGAGTCACTTTGCCGTGCTTGAATATAAAAAGAACTTACTCTAAGTCTAATCCAAATAAATATGTTCTCGGAAATACAGAAACAAATATCCTTTTCCTGTCTCATTGCCTATTGGGCGATAAAGAAGACCATTCATCAAGAATGAACTTATTTGGTCGTATGTCCATTTATTTATATAGAATCTTAAATGTAAGAGACAATGGTCTCTAATTTAATGGGTTCCAAAACTGCGCTCTTAAGTTTCAGATGTGTCAGAATAATATACACGAAAAATTTGTTCTCCAACAATAGAAATCTATACTAGAATATTCGTTTTAAAAGCTTCAAATGCAGGTAGCAGTAAGCCCAATAAGCAGTTGGCTATATTTTATGACGAAAATAAAAATACTGCATTTTCACCTTTGATCATTCCGAATGTTTACCGATCCATTGAAACTAGGGTTGTCAAATATTGTCTATATTTTTTATATGTCATCTTAATTAATTCATGAAGCATCGGAATGTTTGCCGGTAAACATGACAGCTACATGACATTTACGTGTGTCACGGGAACATAACCTTATAAGTATACCAGCCTAGGAACAAAAAATCTTTTGTATAGAATTGAAATGGCATTTAATGGCAGATACTGCTATCTTTCTCTCTCAGTACGATTTCTCTATCTATTCCTCAACCGCCATTATTATTGTTTGTTTACTTTCTGACGTTTTGGAATATATTTGTGTTTTATTGATTTATGTTTGTATTATTTGTTATTCAAACAAGTAAAAATATACCAAGAAGTGTTTTTGTTGGTGTAAGTGAATACGTTTTAAAGACATGCCATCAAAAAAACGTTTCATTACGTGTGAAATTTGTGAAGATCGAGCCAGTCGAATAAATCACAAAAGCAGAATGTTCATGGCGAAATTTCCATCCGATGAAGTCAGGTAAGCATTAATTTGATGTTTTTAGTCATCGCGCAAATAAAGTAGCTTAGAAATAATGAAAATTCTCATTTTCTAATTACCATTATGTTACTAGTGATGTTGTTATTATTATCGATATCGATACCTGCTTAAATTTATTAATCAATTTGCCCTCCGTGGTTTCACCCAATTAGGTCCAGATTCTGTGGGAACATAGTGAAAAAGTAGTAATTCCAACTATCTACATACCAAGTTTAATCGCAATTATTTTAGATTCTTTGCAGGTAGGAATAATAAACATATAATTGCATGCACACGCTTTATAATATTAGGAAGATGATGACTGATCATCAGGACAAAAAATACTAAAGTCGTGTATGTGTCGGTGTGAGTGTGTGTGTACTTAAAAATGCGTTGAGCAATCAATATGCCTGGTCACTTTTACGATTTTAGGCTTTAATATAATTTAATAAGCAATTTATTTACAATTAAAAAATATTTCCAGATGCCGAAAGTGGGTTCGGGTTGTGGGAAAAGAAGATTTGATATATGTGCCCATAGAAAAGCTGCATACTTTGAAATATGTGGTCGTTCTCACTTTAATAACAAAGATTTTAATAAAAGAACAATCGCCTTAGAAAGTCAGCCATACCATCGAAAAATTTGAAAGCTGATCCACTTCCTGATGAAATGTTGCTTGAATTTCCGTGCCATGTTTTTATAAACAATGATTGCAAAAATGATAATATCCTTCAAGAGAAGTGCGAAAAAGAAGTGTCACCATCCTTTGACTTTATAATTAAATATTCTCATTATGCCTTGAACTATCATAAGTGCAACTTGAACTATCATAAGTGCAACTATATTCGCCTACATGGTGAATAAAGGATTTTATTTTAAAATACAATTATTATTCAACATGTGAAAGCTTTTTATTTTATTTCGAGTCCTCATTTTAGTCCAGCCTTGTAATTATAGTGCTAAAATGTTCACTATATATAGCGTGAGTTGGATTGATAATGTGGACTCGAAAATACATTATACGAATTTTATCAAAGTAGCATTAGCGACGATTCCCACCCAGTAGAATTTATCGATATCGATAAAAAGTGCTCACTACTATGTATTTTGTTCAGTTGGTAGTATTGTTATTTGACGTTCCTGACGTATTCTTCCGTGATATTGGTATTGATACGCCATGTAAATTCGATTTTATTACTTGGTATTAAGGCGATACCTCAAGGTCCATTTTCATACATTTTGTTTCACCTTTAATCTGGGTAACTAGAATTTAAAATTTCGTCATATTAAATTTTTAAAGGCCGAAATATCCATGATTATTAATTATTTTTACGTTTTCTTAACTGCGAGAACTAATCACTAACTAGACGTGAATTTAAATTCTTTACTTGCCAATACTTGTTTAGTTACCCAGATTAAAGGTGACAAAATGTATGAAAATGGACCTTGAGGTATCGCCTTAAGTCCTGTCTCTTAAAACGTAGTGATTATATTCTCTTTGTTATATACTACATAATATTATACCTACATACATAAACCTTGCTATTAGAAAAAACCTTTGTATTTAAAAAAAAAGTCTTAAATGTGAACAAGTTTTTAATCCATCGTTTATTAAGCGGAGTAACATCAGGGGCCTTATTCAAGACGTCTTTCCACTACCGTTAACGCCAATAGAAACAAAAAATGTACTTATAGGAATGACATATCTCAGCGACAGATTTATTGCTAAGATTTGTTATTTTTACATACATATTTTTGTTTTTTATTAGTGTAAACGACTGTAGAAAGATGTCTTAGCCTCTGATTATCTTGATTTAGAATAGCCATTAGTTACATAAATTTTCATTCTGAACAGATACGTTAATTTTTTTTAAATAAAATTTAATTCCTCATTCATCACGTAGGCGAACACAGTTGCGCTTATAATAAGTCAGGGTACATGAGAATATTTAATTATTATTGCGATTTAAGTCGTTTATATAGCTACAGATATTTTTTAATAGATATAAAATAAATGAAAAGTAAAAATTAAACAAAGAAGCCAGATCAGGCTGGCAAGAAAAAAGAAACAAAAAAGATTAATTAGTTATAATGTCATCTAGATAGCAAAATTGAAGTTATTCAGCGCATATAACTAAAATATAGTATATTAGATCCAGTGAATCCTGTACAAACAAACTTAAGTAAACCTATCTACCACCAATATTTAACGCTATTTTATTTCGCCAGTGATGACCCTAATTGACACGACGATCGGTAGTTTTTGCACCGCTCTGTTGTATTTTTGCAAATTAATGTTAATTTCGTGTTTGATCACTCGCCTTTGCCTCAATAATATTTTATTTCAACAAATAAGATTTCATTTGTACTGCGAGTATTTATTTCGAATTCAATGCAAATGAGGCTCATTTATTTACAGGCCTTTTTTGTCACTTCCTTTTGGGGGCACACTAATTCCATAATTTTTGTACTCCTTCCTTCCTGTTCTTTTTAATGGCAATTTTTTGATATTTTCGAAATTTCCTTTGAAGGCACTGCGTGCCCGTACCAAGATACCCTGTTTATATTTATATAATACGTAAAGCAGAAACTTTGTACTCCTTTATACGAAAATTACGCCAACGAAATTACGAAATTTGGTATAGTTAATGTTCATATAGTGAAAGCGTGCAAAAAGCTAATATTTGTATATAAAATCCATTAGAAATACATTAAATTAATAAAACATTACACATTACCATGCGTTTGACGCACGTGAATACTTTTTTATTTATGAAAATATAATATATAATAAAAATAAATAATTATATTCTAATTATATTCTAATTATTTATTTTTAACGCTATATCAAATAATCATATTACATATTGATAAAAAGTTATACGCCTTTTACGCACATTCCGCGCACGGAGGAGTGCGATTTGGCTTGATTAAAGTTCATAGAGAGGGGTGCAAATAATAAAAACTATGTATAATATGTCTTACAAACTTATTAAATTGGAAGATCAAATTTCAACACTAATTACAATAAATTAGTTCCACGTAGATTTAAATCAAATTTTATGAATTAATATTTAACCAGAGTTATTTTAATATGACATTAATCACTACTAAATAATTATATACTCATAATGCTCATATCCGTCAATTAAAGGAAGATATTTAAATCTCCGAAAATCTTACTCACACAAAAAACAACAGCAAATTGTCACTTTACTTTTACAAGACAATGATAGAGGATACTACCACGTACGATCTGGCCCATTTATGCTGTAGACATCCACAGTGTAGTGCCACTAGCACATTACTTTTCAATATCGAATGAATATAGAATATTAGATTAGCGTTCGATTCGGCGGTAAGTTCGCCAGACAGACGAGACGCTACCTAACTCGTGAAGGCGCAATACTAACGCTCGCCTAACCTATTAGATATAGATGTGATGAAATATTGCTTGATACATTTATGATCGAATGTTATGTAATAAAAATCTATTTTACGTCCGTTATCTAGGTGAAATAATAAAAAATATAATACGTTACAAGGGTGTTCTTTTCTATATTTTCGAATGTTGATAATATAAGCGTTAGATATTACAGATCATACAGCATTATCGTTAAGAATTTTTTTGTGTAAATCTATATCTATACTATTATATAAAGCTGAAGAGTTTGTTTGTTTGTTTGTTTGTTTGTTTGTTTGAACGCGCTAATCTCAGGAACTACCGGTCCAAATCGAAAAATTCTTTTTGCGTTGGATAGCCCTTTGTTCGTGGAGTGCTATAGGCTATATATCATCACGCTATACCCAATAGGAGCGGAGCAGTAATGGCTCATCTTAGGAAATACCGGTCCAAACTGAAAAATTCTTTTTGCGTTGGATAGCCCTTTGTTCGTGGAGTGCTATAGGCTATATATCATCACGCTATACCCAATAGGAGCGGAGCAGTAATGGCTAATCTCAGGAACTACCAATTCGAACTGAAAAATTCTTTTTGTGTTGAATAGTCCTTTGTTTGTGGAGTGCTCAAAGTTATATACCATCACGCTATACCCAATAGGAGCGGAGCAGTAATGGCTAATCTCAGGAACTACCGGTCCAAACTCAAAAATTCTTTTTGCGTTGGATAGCCCTTTATTCCTGAAGTACTATAGGCTATATATCATCACGCTATACCCAATAGGAGCGGAGCAGTAATGGCTAATCTCAGGAACTACCGGTCCAAACTGAAAAAATCTTTTTGCATTGGATAGCCCTTTGTTCCTGGAGTGCTATAGGCTATATATCATCACGCTATGACCAATAGGAGCGGAGCAGTAATGAAACATGTTGCAAAAACGGAGAAAATTATTAGTTTTGAGAGCTTCCGTTGCCTGCGCTGCGTAAACGGTTAAAGTTATGCAACAATGATGTATGATGGGATTGTTCCTCTTAAAAAGTTCTAAAAATATATTATAAAACAAAGTCCCCCGCTGCATCTGTCTGGCTGAACGTGTTAAACTCAAAAACTACCCAACGTATTAAGATGAAATTTGATATGGAGATAGTTTGAGACCCTGGGAAGAACATAGGCTCCCGGGAAACTACTACTTTTATAACGGAAAACTTTAGCCTGAAAAACTTTATAACGCGGGCGGAGCCGCGGGCAAAAGCTATACTATTATATAAAGCTGAAGAGTTTGTTTGTTTGTTTGTTTGAACGCGCTAATCTCAGGAACTACCGGTCCAAACCGAAAAATTCTTTTTGCGTTCGATAGCCCTTTGTTCGTGGAGTACTATAGGCTATATATCATCACGCTATACCCAATAGGAGCGGAGCAGTAATGGCTAATCTTAGGAAATACCGGTCCAAACCGAAAAATTATTTTTGCGTTGGATAGCCCTTTGTTCGTGGATTGCTATAGGCTATATATCATCACGCTATACCCAATAGGAGCGGAGCAGTAATGGCTAATCTCAGGAACTACCGGTCCAAACCGAAAAATTATTTTTGCGTTGGATAGCCCTTTGTTCGTGGAGTGCTATGGGCTATATATCATCAGGCTATGACCAATAGGAGCGGAGCAGTAATGACTAATCTCAGAAACTACCGGTTTGAACTGAAAAAATCTTTTTGTGTTGGATAGCCCTTTGTTCCTGGAGTGCTATAGGCTATATATCATCACGCTATGACCAACAGGAGCGGAGCAGTAATAAAACATGTTGCAAAAACGGGAAAAATTATACGTTTTGAGAGCTTCCGTTGCCTGCGCTGCGTAAACGGTTAAATTTATGCAACAATGATGTATGACGGGATTGTTCCACTTTAAAAGTTCTAAAAAATATATTATAAAACAAAAGTCCCCCGCTGCATCTGTCTGTCTGAACGTGTTAAACACAAAAACTACCCAACGTATTAAAATGAAATTTGGTATGGAGACAGTTTGAGACCCTGGGAAGAACATAGGCTCCCGGGAAACTACTACTTTTATAACGGAAAACTTTAGCCTGAAAAACTTTATAACGCGGGCGGAGCCGCGGGCAAAAGCTATACTATTATATAAACCTGAAGAGTTTGTTTGTTTGTTTGTTTGAACGCGCTAATCTCAGGAACTACCGGTCCAATCCGAAAAATTCTTTTTGCATTGGATAGCCCTTTGTTCGTGGAGTGCTATAGGCTATATATCATCACGCTATATCCAATAGGAGCGGAGCAGTAATGGCTAATCTCAGGAACTACCGGTCCAAACTGAAAAATTCTTTTTGCGTTGGATAGGCCTTTATTTGTGGACCGCTATAGGCTATGTTTCGCATTTATCATCACGCTTTGACCAATAGGAGCGGAGCAGTAATGAAACATGTTGCAAAAACGGGGAAAATTATTAGTTTTGAGAGCTTCCGTTGCCTGCGCTGCGTAAACGTTTAAAGTTATGTAACAATGATGTATGACGGGATTGTTCCACTTAAAAAGTTCTAAAAAATATATTATAAAACAAAGTTCCCCGCTGCATCTGTCTGCCTGAACGTGTTAATCTCAAAAACTACCCAACGTATTAAGATGAAATTTGGTATGGAGACAGTTTGAGACCCTGGGAAGAACATAGGCTCCCGGGAAACTACTACTTTTATAACGAAAAACTTTAGCCTGAAAAACTTTATAACGCGGGCGGAGCCGCGGGCAAAAGCTAGTAATACTATAAACTCAATAGCAAGTACGCGACCTTATTACGCATTAAGTAGTCTATCGAAAAACTTGTAACATTGTCACGATACGTAAATAATTTGGTGACATTTTTGACATCCTTTAAATAGTTTATTTAACAAACAATTAAAGTAACTAATGAAGTTTCTTAAAACTGTCGCCGCTACCAGAAATCGCGGTCACGAGGCCAACGGTAGTACAAGTATACATCGAAGAATTGGTAAACTCTTCACAATAGTTTAGTAGTTTGAAACATCTCACTAATTATAATTCTTTCTACCTATATTAATTTTACACGAGCATCGCAAAGTGACTTCTCTAAATTGTAAGTGGAGTGTCGTTTAGGTATAATATGGATTGAGGAGAAATTATTATTCCTCGACAGTCGGCACAATTATGCCGGCCTGCTAGAAATCCAGATATATCAGTCTTTGCAAATATAAAATAAACGGTTTATTTTCCCAGAGGTCACGGTCTCCAAGCAGCTCGGCGCAAAGGCAGCTGGATGAGGCGGATCTCTTCATGGACCTCATCAAGGATGTCGCCAACGAGCTGGATATAGACGTGCTCTGTCATAAGGTATGTTCATTTTTATGTCTATTTTATATGAAAATCGAAGTAACCCTAAGCATGAAAAGAATAGGCCTTATATGTGATCTATAGACGACTCTATCTTTTGAATAATAGTTGAAATTTTAATAAAATAATTGGCGTATTTTCTATCAAATAATGAATACTATTGGTCGCCCAGTGGTCTAAATTCGACCGTATACATAAATTTAGTTTTTCTGCATTTCTTCTTTATATTAATCTTAATTATACCAAATCTCACACTTCTCTGTGCGCGCAATCTACTTAAAAACAAAAGTCAAAACTTGCACCAATGTATTCGACTCGCCTAGACGCTGTTTGCACGAAGATCTTACGTACTCTACTGAGGATAGTATACGATCTATTTATCGCATTTTTGCAGTCATCAATAATCGATCGTTTTGAAATTCGTGATTTATAGAAAAAATACTTTGATTAAGAGAGTGTGGATATATTTCGCTAAAGCAGCTATTAGTTAAATGAAAAGTAGGTGCATTAATTGCGCGCCTGCTTTTCCTCTCGCGGATTAAAAACATGAGGATGTGTGTGATTGCACATAACTAAATACAATTCCAATCCGTAGTCAATCTTATGTCATCTATCTATACTTATAATAAATCTGTAGAGAGGTCAATTCTGTACATGAAATATATTTCCAAAATAACTATCAGGGGGTGATTAGGGATCGATACTGATGCCAAAAATGCAATTAGTAAAAATTTTGTCTGTCTGTCTGTCTGTATAACCGTTATAGAAACAAAAACTACTCGACGGATTTTAACGAAACTTGGTACAATTATTTGTCATACTCCTGTGCTGGTTATAGTATACTTTTAATCACGCTACAATTAATAGGAGCAGAGCAGTGAAGGGAAATGTTGGGAAAACGGTAGAAGTTACTCCATTTTTAAGCTTCCGTCGCGTGTGCAACCTTAATGGTTAAAGCTACACAGAAATCATGTATGACGGAAATGTTCTCCTTAAAATTATGTAAAAAATATCCCACGACAGCATATGTCTATCTTTTATGATTGACTCACAATAACACGCGTAACTCCCGATAGCTTAGCAGTTCGAAGCTTTCTCATTATATTTGTCTACTCTTACGTTTATAACACTCTCAGTCATCCCTAATTAAAAAAGTTAACATTATTAAATATTCCATAAAAAAGAATCATAGAAATCGGTATAGAAACACCAATGTTATACATGAAATACGCTAATAATAAGCCATCACGCGTGAATACTGAATCATGCTATAAGGATTATTTTTGTATATATATAAGGTCGCGAACGCACACGCATGCGGCTTGCTTGGCACCTAGAGGCTAGCGAATCACCTAGCGAGTAGCTTCGTAAAACGAACATTCCATTGGCTCCATTTTTGAAGTCCGAAATCCACGCGGGCGAAGCTGCGGGCGGAAGCTAGTACTAAATAAATCTTTCTAATGCCACCGGTAAGTAGGTACTTACTATGCCAAATAAGAAAAAAGTTTAAAGAAAAACAATCCTAAGCTAAATTCACTTATAGCTCAAATGATAACAAAACGGCTCATTAAATCCGTTGTTCCATTGGGTTCAACATGTAGATGGTACACATGCCTCACATCTCATCATTAGGCAGGTAATACTCGAGCCATGTAGGTATGCCTAGACTTGTAATCGCCTTAATGGATGTGATGAGCTTGTATTGATTTATTACTGGCAGCATTGTTACCTTGATTACATTCTATATAGGTGCAGCGTCGGTTTTGTGGATATAATTAATTATCGTGGTGTATTACAGGATAAGGAGGTGAGTAAATTGATTCAAAAATGAGTAAATGTTTTTGTACAATGTCTTTTGGACATTCAATTTATTTTGTGATATAATTAATAATGTAAATATCAAATGGACTATGGACACTTCCGGTTGCAGATAATACGGTTTTAAACAAAGCCAGTTTATTAATAATCTTAAATACAAAAATAAATGTAATTATTATCCGCATATTATGTCCGTTTAAATTTTAAACGCGAATATATTTATTTGACAGCTTAATTAAGTTTCTCTAAACGCTTTATTTTTAGTGACGGACTGGGTTCTGTATTTCGTCGTGTTATTTCATTCAACGTCTTCGCGAATAGACGTTTGAAGTTTCTTTAAAAGTTTTACATTTCTGTTTAAGTTGTTAGATTGAAATCCCCACAAGACAATCCTTTGCGGCGTTCTCAAAGGCGTCAATCAAAATATGTCAAAACAAAAACTTGTTCTACTTCTAATTAAAGCCGGTCTTAGCACTCCGTAGCTTTAAAACTCTGACGTCTAATTTGCGATTTAAATTGAAACTGTTCAGCGTCGTTTCCTAATGATATTGTCGTGATGGCAGGAAATTATTATTTTGAAATATGTTCATGCGACACGCTTTCGCCATTGGTATTTTCATTTTTGACTTAGCCAGAATTGGGACAAAGCGTTGTCAACTTGTAGCGTGAGCAACTTCACCAATTAGCAGTACCATAATTCTTGGTCGTAATTTGGCAGCATTTGCGCAGCGCCTTATGTTCGCTACATACGAGGCAAATAAATTATAATCATAATTGCTAAGATCGCTATTCAAATGTATGAAAATCTAAGCTCCATAGAAATTTAACCCGCTGGAACCAAACAGTTGACATACTATGCACGTTCTATGTCAACGTTTTTCAAAACGCCACCTCATTCTTTAACCCGCTGGAACCAAACAGTTGACATACTATGCACGTTCTATGTCAACGTTTTTCAAAACGCCACCTCATTCTTTAACCCGCTGGAACCAAACAGTTGACATACTATGCACGTTCTATGTCAACGTTTTTCAAAACGCCACCTCATTCTTTAACCCGCTGGAACCAAACAGTTGACATACTATACACGTTCTATGTCAACGTTTTTCAAAACGCCACCTCATTCTTTAACCCGCTGGAACCAAACAGTTGACATACTATGCACGTTCTATGTCAACGTTTTTCAAAACGCCACCTCATTCTTTAACCCGCTGGAACCAAACAGTTGACATACTATACACGTTCTATGTCAACGTTTTTCAAAACGCCACCTCATCCGCAATAAAACCTGAACCGTGTTGGAGTTTACGAGGCGGGTCTCGTGTCGCAATTTGGACACGAATTATACAAACTTGCACTTTAGTGTTGTCACAAAACAGAATTTTAAAACAACGCTGTTTTTGTTTATTGATCGTTATGTTTTTGTTGGATCCCTCAGGCTAACCTTTGTGTCTTTTTATGTTCTTTTTCATGTGTCATACTGTTGGCATTTGCATGATGTTTTATAGGCATATCCGTGTGAAATTTAAGTTACTTTGTTGAAACTCGAATAAGATATAGATACTTATAAAGACGGTGATATGCTCGTCGGATAGCCAGGAGTATTACTAATGTAGCAAATTTACCGAGCTTTATATGTTTCTTTGTTGATAATTCTGATTTTAAATATAAACTTCCATTCTAGTTAACTCATGAGTGTTTGTTCTTTACCAAATAAACACTTGTTTATGTCCCAGGATATGTAATTAGGACAAACTTAGCACCGGGCGTAACTTTGGCAATGAATGATAATCTACATTTTTTTTTAAATTATATTCGTTCGATAAACGCCGAAGCAAACCTTAAAAGCCACAATATGCCGATCCAGGCCGACAAAGGCCACTTAGTACAAATTCCTTCAATTCAGCTCCGGGCAATTATTTTCTCGAATACCTAGCAGATAATTAACAATTTCTGTAATCGATGTAATATGGCCACGAATTTTCGGTTTTACGATCCATCTTAATAATGTTGCTGCTAGGTATTAAAGTACAATTTTCTAGGAATTATACTCCGAAGATTGTTGGCACATTAGTATATTTCAAAGAATGACATTTATGACCTTAATATCAAAAAAGTCATATGAAAACCACTATTAATTTGCTATTTGGAGGTGATGAAAGAGAGCATTTACTTGTAACAGAACATTTACTTAGTATTCGCAATTTTTTAATTTTAATCGCACTTCGAACACGATGCTCGATTTCTTGTTACAACTTTATTTTAAAACCAACGAGCATAATAGTGTAACATTTTGTCGAGCAAAACCATAAGCGCGGGCGACGCAGCGCGAGGCACGCAAAGTAGAAAGAAATTTTACGGGTTAATGCTGAATCGCCTAGGAAACGGAGTATTTACCTGTATTGTACTGTTTGTAAGAAAGTTACATTATAACGACCTAGTCTTTACTTACCTTTAGCCAAATGATGAAGAGTATTGGACCACACAATACGGCAAAAAAAAATGTAGACATGCTCTGCTGCCGGAGCGAGGCTGGGGCGAATAGTTAGATAAAAATATCGGTCACGTATTACAATTCGCAGAGGAGGGAAGAACATACAGTTTGTCTGAACTCCTTCATACGTGGGAAGATTAAAAGATCACACTCCCACGTGGTGAAGTGCAAAATTCAAATCGATATTATGTAGGTGCGCCGAGTATAATAAATTGTAAATAATTTTCGTCTTCTCACTAAGACGATCTTAGTTCAGGAATATTTACAAACGTCTATGAATAAAATTTTGATTGCGATTTTGAAGAAAAGGTTCCAGCATCGGGTGAATTTCATTCTATTCTAGAAATCGCTAGAGTATTTTGTATCATAAATTCTATATCGAGACTTCTGAAATCTGATCGGTTGATATTTCAATAGTCGGGTAAATAATATTCACAAAATAACTATTACCTGACTGGAAATAAGGGTGAGATAATTGGATAATTAAATTCATATAAATGTAATGTCTAATTCGTTCGTGTTGCATTTTATTCTACGAATACGTTTAATTTGTTGACTGAAAAATCAACACATTTAAATAAAATAAGGTTAATTAAAAATATTTAACTGTAAAAGACGTGCCATAGTTTTACGATAGAGCTAAAATGACTTCTTTATTTCTACTCATGTGATTTACATACAACAAGACTGCACTTGAATCCATTTAGGTGATTTTTAAAGTACTTTTTTATTAAACGGCTAATATTAGGATGACTGCACACTAAGTTGATTCGTTCTGTAAATCTGTGTAAGAGAGTACCTCCAGCGAATTATTTATACATCCCACCGCATTTAATTAAAGTAATTAAACGAATGCTCCGCGAAGCATTATCGCCGCTTGCCCCTCACACAGTTTAAATTAATTGATACTTGATACTTTCTTTCGTTTTTAGTATCTATATAGATGGGTACTCTAGTTTGTAGTTTTGGATCGTAAATAAATCATTCTATAAATTGACTACTAAATTACATGGAATCAAGGGCTATTAATAGTTTCCGACGTACCCTAAATCTAGTTTGTACTAAAAAACTTGTAGTTTAATGTATTTAGATCACCTTACAACTATAATGATGTTAGAACACGCAAAAATGCTATTCATATTTTGAAACAACATTTAAACGATCATTTGAGGCATTTTGATACATTATTACACCTTGAGAGGACGTTATTCATATTTGGGAACAATTTGTCATATTTTCATATTTTCAGATGGCAGTAACACAATTTGACCTCTGACTTTTCTAAAAAATCATGTGTGTATTCTTTGTGAATTTATCGTTCGCTTTAACGGTGAAGGAAAACATCGTGAGGAAATTTCGAAGGTGTGTAAAGTCTACCAATCCGCACTAGGCCAGCGTGGTGGACTAAGGCCTAATCCCTCTCAGTAGTAAAGGAGGCCCGTGCTCAGCAGTGGGCAAGTATATAATACAGGGCTGATATTATATTATTATATTATATAGTAACACAATTTTAGGGTAAGGTAAAGGTAGGTTTCATAAAAATTAAATCAGAGTAAAGAAGTAAATCGTAGGTAATTTGGTGGATTAAAATGCAGTTTCTGAGCTATCGCGACGCTTACAATTGAAGTTGTGATTAACTCGTCTTGTCCTTCATTTGCAAAAAAATATATATATCTTAACCCTTTTAACTTGTGTAACTATAATTTGCCTTCACGGTCTGCAATTTTATTCCAGTAAAAATATATATATTTTTTTTTAACAACAGATCAGTTACCCTAACCGCAGAGGACCGAAAATTAATTAATTTAAATACTACCTCTTCAGATTATGTGTCCATGGTTAAATAACAAGTCCGTGTAAACGAAATTCGTGAGCGAATCGTTCTCGGGTGCGGGGATTAGCCAATAATCCTTTCATTTCGCTGATGAATTTTTAAAACAAAGCGACTGTGTCAGTGTTGAGTGAGTCTACGAATTGTTTTATTTATAAGCGAGAATTTTGTATAAAATTAATTAATCTTGGATTCTTTTTCCTTTTAACTAACCTATTTATTTTATTTCAGATTTTAGTCAACGTGTGTCTACTTACATCAGCAGATCGAGGAAGTTTGTTCCTAGCAAAAGGTACGGCACCAAACAGATATCTGCAAGCAAAACTCTTTGACGTCACAAGAGACACAGGTTTGTATTTGCTTTATCTATCTGTTGATTTTTATCGCGGCTCTACGCGCGTGAGTTGGATTATAAGTAAACCAAAATCAAAATAAAACGTTACTGACATTGCAGCACTACACTACAGCACTCCCTAGATAACTATAACGATTCATAGCGCCATAAGTACGACTACAACGCCATCTATTTTAGATAACTAAAACTTCATTACTTCCCATAGCAGCAAATTATTAGGATAAAAGTAGCCTACAATATGTTAATTCAGGACATACTTAATCGACCCGTGTGCCAAATTTCAGCTGTTTTTGAATTTACTTCTATCATCCAAAAATATAACATTTACAAAAACTTTCCTCTTTATAACGTTTGTAAAAAATGAGATAAGATTTATATAGTAGGAAATGATTCCAGTCAAAAATATATATTTTATATTCACATACATTTACAACTAACTTTAGATTACAACTCCGCTCGCGGGAAAAGTTTTTTTGGGATAAAAAGTAATCTATAGTACTCAGGAGTAGCTTTCTATTAGTGAAAGCATATTTAAAATCGGTTTAGTAGTTCCTGAGATTAACGCATTCAAACAAACTTGTCATCTTTATATGTCAATATAGATCTATACTTTAATGGGAGTTTGCAATGAACTGCACCTTCACCTCCCATGATATTAAATTATGAAATCGTGATCCTTCTAAAACTCATTACGGATAATGACTTATAACTTATATGAGTTTTCAGAGCACGCAGCGCGCTCCCATTTCTTCGCACTCATACGTATTCATTTTAAGTGCTTAGGAGCGACGATAATCGTTTCCATCAGGTTCTTTACCCTTCATGATTGTATCGTCCTTGATAGGGCCTGGAAAGAGGTTTAAATTTGTGGTAGAAATATGCATATGAGACGTAATATGTTTGTGTTAGTTAACACAAACTCAGTTGAGTACTTGGTTCAGGAAATAATTTATGGTTGACAATACCGCCAGGACAATTGTGAATAGAGACTTACCTAATATTCAAATGACGATTAAATTGCATATTTAAATCTAGAGACAATAATTCCCTTTACTTATGCAATATAGTGGTGTAAACCCTTACACTACAACGAAATTCCATCAAAGCGACAGTAAAATCCTTTTATACTAAATTGTACCTTCAAATTAAGCAATTTGGCCTTAATTTCCATAGAATTATAATTCTAACTTGTTAATTTCTACGCCTCCGAATATCGTGAGTCGGTGGTGTGATGCGGTGCCCTTCGACATTTCTCGAAGCGTAGGTTGTTCTCGAGCGCGTTTGACATTTTCAAGAACATAATATCGCGTGTGATCAATTTCCCTTGTGAGCAATACCGTGGTTTCAGATCACGTGACTTCCCAGGAGTGAAACTCGAATAAATTTAAAATTAAGTATTTCTCTCCTGGCCCTTGTATATAAATGGGCATGTTTTGAGGTTACAGTGATTGCCGTGTCCATGATTACTATAATTATGTCGTACATCGGTGGTGCGATTAACTTTAATAACACGTTTATAATTAATCAAAATGCATTTTAACAATATTACAAGAATTATGTATGATTTAATTTCTAATGAAATATTGACTAAGCTTTATATATACACCACCCAAAAATAAATATAGACAAATTGACACGACCAAAGGTGATCAAAATTAACCTTTTTTCTTATCATTCTCGTAATTTCTACACAACATAGATACAAGTCGAACGCTCATTATTGGGAGCCAGTATTACAATTCATGAATTCGACCCGGCCATGTGCTCCGAAGCGAGAAATTAAAGACGACAATCGACTCCGGGATAGCGCCCCCAATCCAATAACGCGACCAACCGTCTCGTGTTTTGACTTGAGAAATATTCTGCTATCGTGAAGTAAATTGTGTTTAGAGGGATTCTTTGTGTTGCAGCGAGGTTTTGGATAACTTAACATTTTACATTTGGTCACAGGAATGTTACGTAAAATGCATAGAAGATAATACAATGCGAAACGTAGTTCTTTTCTATGATACCAAGACATAATACAAGTTGACTGTACCTAAAAATACAAGTATTAATTGCAAAAATCTATGCAAATTATTAAGTTTATATTTGCCATCTATTTTGTTGACAGTGTAGATAACAAATACCCTTTTTTCCGCCCCGCTGTACGCTCCGATGTCTCATGTATTAGGCGTTTAGATTGACCTCTTTACCTGCAATGGGAACGTACTGAATACGTCATACGAATGAGTTCACAGTTGCATCCATAAAGCATTACTCTAGAGACATACTACTCCTCTACATTATTTTCTTGAAGATTACTTTCTAGAAGAGGGACTTTATGTTCAATGTTGTTCCAATAAATAACTTTAAATTGTTTATAACGATAGTTAGTAAGAAACTTATACTAAAAGACGATGTAACAGTCTAAAAACCTATTTGAAGACAATAATTTGAACTGGAATATGTTCTTCTGCAAGTTAGTTTCTTGCTATTAAATAAGAACAAGAAAGTGCATCTCTATAGTCTTCTATATTCTTAAATAATTAACCTTTAGTAACACAACTATGTCCCTGAGGCAGTTTTGGTAGTAATGTGAGTATATCCTGATATCTAATCTAAATTTTATTAATCCGTAGCAACCTTTTCATTGGTCAGGTTATTTTTCGACAATGATTTCCCCTAATTTCTTCCATTTATCTTTACCCATAGGTAATCTTTTCCAACCTTTAGGGAGAGCATTTTTCCATCTTTATTTGGCCCCCTTGATTTCTTTATCGATTTCTGGAATAGCATTCAATTATATCCTTTGTCCATTTGTCTGTTTCATTTTACTCAATAGGTCATGTATTTTCGTCTGAACCTTTTTTGGAGATCTTCTCCTGTGGCCCCACAGCATTATACTCAAAATGCTTCGCTCCATACCTCTCTATAGTATAACAGCAACAAATATCTTGTCTTCATGTCTACGTGAGGACTCCGCTGATTTTTTTTAACTTCGTGACTGTAACCTCTAAAATATAACACTTACTGTTTAATCTTCCTTTTGCTATCAATAAAATAATACAAATAAATACAAATGAAAGGTATCTTTAAATCAATATTATTTCCACGAATCTGTCCGTGGATGAAGATTGATCTTGGCCTTAGTATTAGGATCATAGAAATCCCAAGCTCCGACTAATATATTTTTGAATTGCCTCGAGTAAATAGAAATACATCATTTGCTAAGCGTCAGAACATCACGCGACGTGCAGTGTTCTCCGAGGCTTATTTATTGATATATTGTGGTGTTTATGGCATTACGGATGATTGAGTCATATGACGTAATGTGAATTTGTGCGCCAACATTCTAAACGAAAATCTAAACTTTAGATAAGCCTTTCAAATAAACGTTTTTATGTTATTAGTGTTTAACTGGATCTTTTTTATATTATATCTGACATTTAAATTATTTAACATGAATAATTAATTTAATTTTAATAAATAATTTACTGAGCAATGATTATTAATTAATAAGATTATAAGTTTTGAGAGATATAAAATTTAAATAACTTAATATTATATCTTATAATATGTAGATTTATTGCATATTTTTCCAATATATTTTCTAACCAAAACATACCCTACCCATGTTTGACATGTGTGGTCGCCATAAAATAAAATTTTAGTATACGATGGCACATTGTGCAGCCCCGTTGAAAGGCGATAAAAGCAATCAATAGAATCATTAAACATTACTGCCGCTTATAATGAAGTACTAAAATATCTATGGACAAAACAAATAAACATAAAACGCGACCCACGACCATGACAGCTAATAATTTAGTTGTTTTAGTCTGAGTTGTTGGGTCACTAACCGATGGACTCAATTACGAATTACAACGAATAGCACTAAGTTTACTAAAGTTTAGTTCATCCATTGAATGACGAGAATCATCGCCAATTTTTGCAATATTAGCCTTTATGCTTAATTAATCTGCGTGTAATAATCCCGAAACATAAGTTATAATATTAATTTAATATAAGATGTTTAAACGTTATTAAAGATAGGTCTAAATAGTATAAAAACACCACCATCCAGCAGATAGATTCAGTACGTGTACGGCAATATGACCCTACTGAACCTGATAGTACGCGAAGTGGGGTTTACATAGTGTCAACTGACAAGAGATGATTATCCATCGATAGTCGACACAATTATGGCGAGTTTGAAACTGAAAATACAAAGACTAACCTCTCAACAAAACTACACTACTGTCTAAAAACAATAGTCTGTCACGGTATTATCACGACTGTTAAAGCATACAGGAGTATGAACAAGCAAAGATCGCAGATTTACAATTTTAAAATTTTCTTTATGAATAGAAAGATTCATATTTGATCCATCCACACTATATGTATACATGCTGGAAACATTTGTCGTCAATAATTGAAACCATTTGCTATCTACCTAATGATTTGTTTCTCCCGAAAACTTTTAATAGAATCGAAACTACGTTACGACTATAGTTTTTCCGTTTCACGCAAAACCCGTTGGGGATCGGTTATTTGATTAACTGAAACAAGTTTGGCATTAACGTCGACACCAGATTTATTTTATTAAGTCGAACATCAGATACATTTGTATGCGAGCCGTGATCTGTTGTTGAACATGTTGCATGAAAAGACTGTTAAAAAAATTACGCTCGACGCTTCCAAAACTTCGTACTGCAGATGTAGGTTCGCTGATTGGATTACATCTAGAATATGATATACAAAAAATATTTGGTGACGAAGCTGATTTTTTGTAATTATAAATAAATAGGGGAATTTTTGACTTTCTTATCTATGACGGATTCGTCCCTATAGACGGAATGGGGCCCTCTGACTTTACATCAATTTTCTCTTGAAATTGCAGAGGAAAAAAATGCTTAAAATTTTATGAATATGAAATGGTCTAGATTGCAAAAGTAGAGATCAAGGTAAAATACAATTTAATTTTTAAATTTAATCTAGGAAATTAAACGCACCCCAGCCTTAATTATATCTGTGCTGTGTTCTAAATTACATGACAGAGTTGCACCATTATGTCCTCACTTATGTTTATAATGTACGCACGTGACAATATGGAGAGTAATTTGTAAATTTTGCAAAGAAAAGGAACTTAGGCAGAGTGCAATCACATTTATCATGATATGAAGTTAAATAGAAAATATTTTGCTTCTTAACGTCAGTTTTTTGTGTACGATAAAACTATCTCTAACTCTTTCTGACTGTATTATCAACATCTAACCTTTTTGTCTATATCATGTTTGTACTTTTACAAATTACAGTTCCGATTTGCATTTAAAATTACAAATAAGCCAAATAAACTAGCCGGGATGGTTTTAAAAGCTGCTGCATGTTTCATTAAAATTCATCCGTTATCAAAAAAGCGGCAGAGATCACGATAAAAACAATCAGTATAAAAACCGCACTCCAACCTTTCAGTGAAATCACGGCTTTTCCATTATTCAAGCAAGACGTAAACAAATATTGTTCGTAAAAGTTTTACATTATGAAGCCGAAAAGCCGCCTGACCAAATCGTCGGTGACAATACATCATTTGTGCGCACTAGGCAGCGAGAAGCCACGGCTTTCCTCGCGGGCTTTGGCAAACAAACTGAAAATAGGACACCGTCGCCACTATAAATCTTATTTGAACTGCATCTTTAAATCACGCGCTGTGCGTTGGATCTATGTAAACATAAACAAATGGAATGGACTTTAAGAATGGCTTTATGTTGTTTCCTATTGAATAGTTTGGATTGGATTTGTAGTGTGGGAGGCTGTTTCATTTCGGTTTCTGACAAATATTTTAATGAAGATAGCATTCGAAATGTTTAATCAAATCATTGGGTGTCATATACTTAACATACCTAATATGAAGAATAATCTACAAGTTATCTGTCGTTTTGAGCTATTTTAACTATATTAGCAAAAATCCTGTTTAAAGAAACAGTTTTCTTAACGTAATATTACCATAGACGCGCTCAGTTATTCGATCAATAAAACTAATTGAAAATTTATAAGGAAATTACGTAATCCGTCAGTTTGCGTCACAAATTACATCTTTATTGAAATTGTCGATAGGGCCACCCTGCTGATGAAATTGCTTTATAGAATTATACTCTTTGCCCAGCAAACCTTTTAAGTTAACAGAAGTCTTAAAATAAAAAACGGCCGACCGTGTTTCCGAGAATATTAATTTAAAAAAGAGAATAAAAACTTTTTGTGTTTTACTTTCAGAATATACTGTTCCGAAAGTAAACTGATTATGTTTTCATATTTCTTTTTATGGGAGTACAATAATATTTTAGGTCTGTTTATTTAAGAAAAGCGTTTCGAGACAGTTATTTTTGTTATTTCAAAACTTCCATACAAACTTGATGTATCTTGACTCATGAATATACCTAATCAAATTGTACGTACATCTATCTCAATATTGGACTATGTGTATAAAAATGTTATTACGACGTAAAAAATACTTTTCTTCGTTCGCTGAATATTATAAAAATATAAATTCATTATTTTCCATCTCACAGTAAGGTGTATGTTCATATCTTAAAGTATGTTCATAACTGCAATATTCGATAACTAGTAGGTACTGTATAACAACATACAATAATGTTTGCCGTTACTGTTATATTTTATTCGAAAAAAAATATTAGTAATAACTTTATACTATTAAACTTTTGTTTTCAGAATTGAACGACGCCCTTCGCACAGCTAGAACACAAGAAATCAAAATCCCGTTCGGCGTTGGAGTCGCCGGACTCGCAGCGCAAACGAAACATCCAATCAATATCAAAAACGCGTATGCAGACCCACGGTGAGGCTCTAATTGGGACCAGCAGAGCTAATGCCACAGAATAGATAGTACTCGTATTGATGCTCTGAATTCTGAACACTTTTGTTTTATGTATGTGGGATCTGGAATTGAATTTTGTGCTTCGTCGACTAAATTCTAAAAGCTCGTTAAGGTAAACGTTAAAATAGGAATAATAAATGAATAATTATAAAAGGTAACTTATTGAATTTAAATCATAATTGATTTAAAAGTATTGTTCACTTAGGTACCTAAAAATTACTTTTTTGTCAGTACTTTGCAAGAGGTGACAGACTAGACTAAATTATAAAAGCTAATTAAAGTAAATTTTAAAATAAGCAAAATAAATAAATAATTAACAAAGAGCTTAATAAATTTAAATAATAATTTAGTTAACATATTATTTACTTAGGTACCTAAAAATAACTTTTTAATTAATACTTTGCAAGCGGTGATAGACTAGTTGGGAGTGAAACGGACTGCCGATACAAACATCCGGCAGTTCAAAACCGAAGGACACGCACTTCTGCTTTTTCTAAAGTTATGTGTGTATTCTTTGTGAATTATCGCTTGATTTGCCAGTGAAGGAAATCATCGCGAGGAAACGTGCGTACTTGAGAAGTTCTATGTAAGAATTTCGAGGATTTGTGAAGACTGCCAATCCGAACAAGACCAACGTGGTGGTTTATGGCTTCAACCTTTTCGGGAGTGGAGAAGGCCCTTGCCCAGCAGTGGGACAGTATATAATACAGGGCTGATATTATTATTATTATTTATAGTATTTTGTACTGATTTACAATAAGTAGTTTTATTCAACTTAAAACGAAGATGCGAGTTTTTCGAATTGAGTCGACGTTATGCATCTTATTAATTATTTTCCAGACATTCAAACGTAAAATGATACGTAGTATTATTAATTCTATTTTTAAAGTATTAAGTCCACCTTTATGCTCCGTTTTTTTTTGTATATATGAAGGCGCTTAAGCGTAATTTGTGCAAAACAATCCCGTCATTCCAGAGGGTTCTGAACTGGTATCACAATTAATTAGTGTAAACAAAATAGTTATTGAACACAGATATAGGAAATTTTCTTTAATAAATGAGATAGCTTCTGCATTTTATTCAGTACATCTCGGACCATGATTTGATTTCAGACCAATGTTTTAACTAATTTATTATATTTGTAGGTTTAACAGCGAGATAGACGCGCGCACAGGTTACAAGACTGAGCTGATCCTGTGCATGCCCATCTGCAACTACGAGGGGGACGTGGTGGGAGTCGCCCAGATCATTAATAAGACTGACGGTGAGAGAATACGTCTTCATATGTTCTTATACCAGTTCTACGTGTAAATTGCCTATATTATATCATTTGTGATTGTTGGGTTTTGGTATTTATATTAAACTAAATTGACTATTATACTCAACATGCGACCTGCTTATCTTTAACATGCAACCCGTAAACTCTTGCAAAAGTCCCATCTAACAAAAAAAACAGCTAATCTAAGTAAACATTTCGCAAAATCGGTTAATATGTCTAACAATATAGTCAATTTTGAATAGTTTTCATTAAAATAAGTAAAAAGTAAGTTTAATTTTAATAACGTTTTCATACACTTAAGTCGGTTAATGATTTCAATTGACATTGCGGCCCGTTTACAATAAAAGTTAAATATGGCTGCTCAATGAAATATATTTGACTGCCTCAGTGGCGTAGTTGTAATTGTACATGATACTAGTACGACTACCGCGCTGAGGTCCTGGGTACGAATCCCGGGTCGGGCCAAAATAATTGTGACTGGGTTTTTCCATCTTAAAAAATTACTCAGTCGCAGCTCGGAGTCAGGAAGTTGGCGGTGTGATACCCCCGTGCCTCGGAAAGCACGTAAAGCCGTTGGTCCTGCGCCTGATCTCTCACAATGTCAGATTGCCATGACGCGCCGTCTCACCGGACTATGAGAGTGAAAGGAACAGAGAGTGCACCTGTGTATTCCGCACACACTTGTGCACTATAATATCTCCTGCGTACCTGGCTGATCTCCGTTGAGATTGGCCGCCGTGGCCGAAATTCGGCTAGGAGGGGATTATTAAAATATATCAAACTGCCGCAAACTCTTGTTGGCAGTAAACATTAATGTCCATTAAATAACTCCTAAAAAGTTGCAATAATAAGGCTGGTAATCATATCTTAACTGTAATAGGCATATTACGGTATAATTGTTTTTGTTCAGAGGGTACGCTTGTCGCCTCATACAAAGTTCAGTGCAAATATAATATGATAGCGATAGATACCTCGTTAGTTGCCAAATTTATGCCGGACTAACTTACTACGGAAATGAGTTGATTAAATTGCTAAAACAACCAGTTAGGGGTATTTATATAAAGCACTAGTAGACCCGACAGACGCTGTCCCGTCTTAACTATGAATTTGCAGCGCGCATTCTGTCAATCGCTGACAGTTATTTGAAACAATTGACAGTTATATAAAATTAATATTTTCGTTAAGTTTTCTTAAATTTTTTAATTTTCCGCGCAATTTTTTGAACTTTTTCTTTCATAAGTACCTTCTCCTGACAATAACAAACATAACAAAAAAAAATAGTGAAATCGGTCCAGCCGTTCAAGCGTGACCAAGGGAAATAGGGATTCAATTTTATATATATAGATATTGTGGTCCTTATTCATTTGTGCGCTCACACAAACTCTCTTTAGTATGATCAATTATCTCTTTCAAGTTTGAACACTCAATTATCTCTTTGAAAATAACGTCCATTTGGCTTGAAATAACTTAAATGCACCATTACTGGATATTCCGAGCAATTTCATACGAACGCAAGCCCGCGCGAGTCGCCCATCCAAATGTCGTCGCTTCGATGAACTTTGAAAATGGAATATTATACAATATCAGAATCTTCTTTAAGAAGTCTTATAGAAATCTATTTAGATAGTATAAAAAGATACGTTCTTATATACAACGGATGGTTGGTTATTAAAGGTTTGTTATGTTTTAATCAGCCTATGTTCTATGTAATAGTTCTAGTATTTTCGGAATAGCAATAAGTATTATCGGAATTCTTGAAGAAGGTTGTTAAGATATTATACTTAGTTATATAAGATATTTCAATATAAATATAAATAATGGTTGAGTAACACCGTTTATCACAAACGTAAGCTAAAAATGTGAAGAATAAGATGAATATATCAAAATGAAAATTAATCTGCTACAAATTATATAATACTTTTATCTTTACTTTTCAGGATCCAAAGAATTCTCTCCAAGAGACGTGGAGGTATTCCGAAGGTACCTTACCTTTTGCGGTATCGGTATCCAAAATGCCCAACTGTTCGAATCATCAGTTCTAGAGTACAAAAGAAACCAGATACTGTTAGCCCTCGCGCGAAGTATATTTGAAGAGCAAAGCAATCTAGAATGCTTGGTTACGAAGATCATGACAGAAGCCAGAGAACTACTAAAATGTGAGCGATGCGCTGTTTTTATATTAGACACGGATCATTGTGAATCGGTAAGTTTTTAGGTGATATTTTTAAACAAGGATTAGATTATTGAAGTTAGTAACATATACTGTTTGTTAAAATGTAGAGAAATATCAGGTTATCAAAGAATGGAAAGACGTAATCAGCCGCATGCAAATGTGTTTACAGACAGTACTTGGACATAGATTTTTAATTCAACATTCCTGCGTGATCATAACGTGGCATTTTAATAGTGATAGATGAAGAAACCTTATTCCTTGAGCTGACAGTCCCAAATCCGATGCATATAATTTTGATGCTATATACTCCTGCCTTAGTCAACAAGAATTGATATTTCTAATATCATCAATTGTTTCCTAATATAACTATTAGTGCACACAATAGATAAATCAGCCGCTCCTTCAAAAATTGCCAAGAATTGTTATTTTTTAAAATCGACTCATGTGTAATTGTTCCAGAGTCACTTAGAGCGTATCGTGCAAAGGCCGGGCGGCAGACGGTCGGCCACACCGGCGTTACCTCCACCAGCACCGACAAGATTCCACACACTCTTCGAACTCGGAGCGCAGCAGTCCAGAACTACCCTCACGCCGCGGCATGATAATAAGTCGACGCTCGCTTCCATAGCTTTAGCTGTAAGTTTCAATCCCGTCAAAGAGTTTTAAAATTAATGTCTTTCAGAAGTATCAAAAGGAGAAAGTTTTTTTTTTATTTTATTGATTGTGGAAAACTTACAGATAATACAGGCTTACACAATTATAATAGCGACAAAGGGCCAATAAAAATTTTCACTTACAGAATTTCACTCTAGAGTTTAGACTTTACAAATTGGATATAAAAATACTTATAAGTATATAGTTTTCTGAATATTTTCTCCCCTTTACCTTCTACACATTTTGGATACTTTCCGTTTGTTTACCTTACTTTCCCCAACTTCCTTTCCTCGGCCGCTGCAGTTGCTAAGCCAGGGCTTCACTTAAAACCAGCAAAGCATCTCAATGAAAACTGCAGTGGATATAAAAAAAATCGACTAAAAAGATTTAATCTAATTCCTTGTATTATGTTTATGGCTGTATGTAGTGTTTATAATTAACAATTATCTTTCCAGGTGGCACAATCAAACAGATCGTTGAACATATCGGATGTAAAGGACTGGTTGCGAGAGAACGGCATGGCGCACATGGGCGTGGTGGGTGACGACGCGATCAACGTGCGGACCATGCTCTGCATGCCTATTGTTAATGCTAATAAAGACGTTATTGGCGTGGCACAGTTGATTAATAAGGTATTACTGTTTTTTTAATCTTACATGTTAAGATATTATACTTGATATTCCTAGATTACTTTTGTTTTTAGAAACGAATTTAAATAGTATATACATTAAAGGGTAGAAAAGTAAAGTAGTAAGATAATATTTGTTTATTACAGATTTAAAAAAAAATCATGTTTGGAAAATTAATTTACTTAGATATTAACACAATTTTACATCTGTAGACAAAAAACACTGATCAGGCTGTATCATTCCGATAGCTGTGCATAATACATAATATGTGAAAACACTAATATGAGGTTTTTACCTCTACCTACTAATAGAAAATCTTGGAATTATACATCTCTTAATATTTAGGTAAATTACATGGAAATAAAGGCTCTATTATATTACTATTGTGGTTATTTTCAGGATAACGGATCACATTTCACAGATGGTGATGTTTCGATATTCGAAGCATTTGCTATCTTCTGCGGTCTCGGCATCCATAATACTCAAATGTACGAAAACGCGTGTAAACTAATGGCTAAACAGAAAGTAAGTTAACATATATTTAACATAACTATTCATCTTTTGTTGTCGAAAATTAACTAAATTATATAAATATTACTTAAATTTTTTAATTTTGCTTTTGCAAAGAAACTACACTACTTGTAGTAGTGCTCTCCAGTCCAAATATAAAGATGAGTGAAAAGCGATAGTAACTCCGGAGTATAACTAAGATATTTGACATGATTATGGAGTTAAACAATTTACAGACATTTCAACGTCCAATATAAGTAAATAGACATTATATGAACTCACGGCCATTTTCTTTATTAATCCTAGCTTGTTACCGATTTCCAACTATTCACATCCCTTCTATAATACTAAGTTGATTGTTAACTTTATAGGTTGCGTTGGAATGTTTGTCGTACCACGCGACGGCGTCGGCAGAAGATACCAGCAAGTTATGTCAAGAGGTGATACCGTCCGCTGAAACATATAATCTATATAGTTTTCAATTTCACGGTTAGTAAAAACTTTTAGTATTTTTAAGTTATGAATATCGTTCTTGCTAAAGTAAAAGAAAGTAATTACTAATCAAGAAAGCCTTTTAAAAGTCGATCGTATCGCGATTCGTTTCCAAATAACATATTTGTTTAGCTAAAATATGATTTCTATATGGCGACGTATTTTTTTTTATCAAAATTGTTATTTTCAGATTTCGATCTATCCGACGAAGACACGTGCAGAGCAACATTACGCATGTTCCTACAATGTAGTCTTGTGGAGAAGTTTCATATACCTTACGACGTAAGTACACGTCTAAAAAAGACTTACTAAAAACCGCTTTAGGCTTTGGCATGCCCTAAGCATTTTAATACTAGTTGCCCGCCTAAAAATTCACGTAAATAATTTGGCAGTACAAAAAAAATTGTTGATTACAGGTTCTCTGCAGATGGATACTTAGCGTGAAAAAGAACTATCGTCCAGTCAAATATCACAATTGGAGGCACGCTCTGAACGTAGCCCAAACTATGTTCGCCATGTTGAAAACAGGCAAAATGGAGCGTTTTATGTCAGATCTAGAAATTTTGGGTCTTCTGGTCGCTTGTCTATGCCACGATCTAGACCATAGAGGTACGAACAACGCGTTCCAAACGAAGACAGAGAGTCCTTTGGCCATATTATATTCGACGTCGACTATGGAGCATCATCATTTCGACCAGTGTGTTATGATTTTGAACAGCGAAAGCAATAATATATTTCAGGTAAGTTTTGTAGCTTTATTACCATAAGTATTTAATTTTTATATGACTAATATACTTACTGTAGAAAACGGCTTAGCTGTCCTCCTAGAAATGCCAATATCCATGGGTGAGGGTGATCTCTTAGCTTAAGGTGGACCATCAGTTCTCCTGCCTTCGTATAGGTCGCTGGCACGTACAACATATTAAAAAATTGCGTGTGGGTAGTGTCTTAATATACATATCAGTTGTCATGTCAACGCATGAACCACTTAAAAATACAGCGTGATGTCTTATTTTCATTTATGTGTCTGTCCCTTTAATTATAATATATTTTTAACACACTGTAGAAAATTGTAACGGTGTGAATAATATGAATGTTCCAGGTTTAGTTAACTGATCTATATACCTACGTGCCTGAGAAAAACAAACAAAGAATAAATAAAGATCGCGTTTACATTATTTAAATGTCATACCTTGAAAGGATTTATTACCTTACGTTATTAAGGCGATACCTCAAGGTCCATTTTCATACATTTTTTTTCACCTTTAATCTGGGTAACTAAACAAGTATTGGCAAGTAAAGAATTTAAATTCACGTCTAGTTAGTGATTAGTTCTCGCAGTTGAAAGAAAAACGTAAAAATAATTAATAATCATGGATATTTCGGCCTTTAAAATTTCGTCATATTAAATTTTAGAACTAATCACTAACTAGACGTGAATTTAAATTATTTACTTGCCAATACTTGTTTAGTTACCCAGATTAAAGGTGAAACAAAATGTATGAAAATGGACCTTGAGGTATCGCCTTAATGTCAATTGAAATAATTTATATCATTTTAATCCAATGTTGCGTTTTACCTTGATATATCTACATGATTCCATTTATAAATATTCCAATTTTGCTCTCTAATCAGGCGTTGTCTCCAAGCGATTACAAAGATGTAATGCGCGTGGTGGAAACCGCGATCCTGTCCACCGACCTGGCGATGTACTTCAAGAAGAAGTCTAAGTTCTTAGAACTCGTCGACAACGGTGAATTCGACTGGCAGAGCCAGGAAAAGAAAGAGCGTAAGTTGATATTTTAAAAACCAAGATTCATTAGCTAATAAAAAATCTAGATACATCGTAAAGTCGCAGAAGTCGTTCAATCTTACCCTGAATGCACAAGATAATTTTGTATCCTTAATAACATTTTCTGATGTGTAAAACATAGCTCAAACTCTAGAAGAAGGTAAAAAAACGTACGGACAGTACAAACGAAGTATAAGGGATAGGAAAATAAACCAAATGACATTAGAATATTATAATTACATATGATGACCTCAAAATATAATAAACTACAATACAACATTGATGTTGATTTTAGTGTTATGTGGCATGATGATGACGGCATGTGACGTGTCGGCGATAGCGAAACCCTGGGAGGTGCAGCACAAGGTGGCGAAGCTGGTGGCTGACGAGTTCTTCGACCAGGGAGACCTTGAAAAACTGCAACTAAACCAACAACCCATTGCTATGATGGACAGGTAAGAAACTTCCATTAGCCTATCGTACATGATTATTTTACTATACATTCAGCCGACCATAATGCTTAGTACTCATCATATAATTTGCTGTTTACGGAGATGCACGTCTTTAAAAGACAAATCATAAAAAAACATCAGAACTACGTTGATCATAAACCCCTTCAAACTGAAGCACAAAAGGCCCTTCACACAGCTGCGTGACGACATAACAAAGCTAAAATGTTTTTAACTAACGATTAACGAAGCACCTGATAATTATAATTGATTTATTCCTTTTTCTTAAATACTAGGGAGAAAAAAGACGAACTACCACAAATGCAAGTGGGCTTCATCGACATGATATGTCTGCCGTTATACAAAGTTCTGTCAGATACGTTCCCTTGGATCCAGCCACTGTACTCTGGCACTATGGAGAACCGGCAGCGGTGGCAGGACCTCGCTGAGAAGGTGGAGATGGGCCTCACGTGGATCGACCATGATACTATCGACAAACCTATTGAGGAATTTACCGGTAAGGGCGATACTTGTATGATACTTTCACCTAGGTAGGTTTTATGGGTAGAATACGAAAAAATTAATCAGTGTTTCATACAACTTAGTATGCAAGCAACAAGTCCCACTCACTTCAAGAACCCGGTCATGTATATTTCAACTCAAGGAGTTGATATCTCCGAAAAGAGATAACGTCAGAAGATTAGCAAACCGTAAAACTAAATACTACGTAATAAATATATTTCCAACTCCTTCCTATCCTGTTTGATCAATTTTTGTTGCGATTTAAAACTAATTAGTGCTCCCTGACACTCGTCGGGCTTCACCGCTCGGTTTCATAAAATCCATGCCACTGCTGATTTTGGCTTACAGGAGTTACAGTGGTGGGTGTGAGGGTGGGATAGTCTCGTAATGACCGGTAAAACTGAGCTAAATGCCAATAAGTTCATGTCCTATAACGTCCAAAACCCGAGCTAACTATAAAGTTAGCATATAATATGGTCAGAAAGATATATTAAACCATCCTCTTTAATAAAACATCTTGTTTCAGCATTGAACGAACCAATAAAAGACGTAGAGCTAACAGTAACGACATTGAAAAGTACGAAACCGATACCCGAAAGCAGTAGCAGTATGGCGCTTGTGAAGCCAATAAAGACCTCCTTCCACTCGCTACGGCGCGGGAAGAGCGGGAACTACACCTCGCGACCCGCTAGGAACAAACTTACCAGGTAATTATTAAATTGCCATATCATAACTGATTTATATAATCTATTTAGCGAATTTATTAAATTCAATTATATCCACGTGTTTATACGCTAACCTTTACTCAATAAAATGGTATATGGAATGTAACTGAGTAAATACTCTGTTTTACGTGTAAGTTTTATTAAACAAGAAATGCTATGTTATTCGATCGACTAAAGGAGTTACCTTGAACCTGATAGTAGAGTGCCTAATTAAGAATAACGACTAAAACTAAGGCCCACTAAGAGCCACCATAAATCCAGACTACGCGAAAGTAAGTATATATAGTTTTCCTTTGACATGTCTCGTTTGTTTCGAAATAAATAAAAAAAAAAACTTCCCAAAATTGCAAAGATTATTCCTTATTTAATATACAATTTTAATTTCGATAATCTAATATAACAGTATAAACGAAAGTCTGTTGCAGATCTCTGTACGCCGCGCCAAGCACGCGGGAGAGCGAGAAAGAGAGAGAGAAAGAGAGGGAGAGAGAACGACCGACCCAAACAGCCAACCACACGGAGGACGAGCAGCCGCCGCCGACAACCAAGACGAAACATAAGAGCCGCCTCTGCCATATGTTGTGACGGTTAAGTTTAAATTGGTGAGTTGTACACTGAACCTATTTGGACTTACGATCTACTTTTACGTAATGATTTTTTATTTATGCTATCAAAATCGATGTGCGAACTAAAAAAAATCCTTTTCTTCAACAGGGGCAGCCAAGCAAGTACAGACCGATCGGACAAGCAGGACCGAGTGAAGCCGTCCAAATCGATCGACTAGGCACGCGCCGGCGCCCTACAGCTGTCTCTTCGCCGAGCCACGGCCCTACTTCAACTTAACTAATGTGTGTTTTAAACTCTCTACATGGTTAGTGCGTTCTTACGTATCAAGTATTTGTTCTCCGTGGGTATAGTGCAGCTTCAGTAATATACTACATATCGAAAGCCGAATGGCGGTGAGACTTCCTCCCTGTTTACAGTTAAACTATAGTTCATGCTCTAACTTTGAAGTAAGTGGGTAATAAACGATGTTTGTTAAGCCTTTCAATGGAATTTCCAGTGCTGTATAATTTAAAAAGTAGGTACCAATACATTAATAGTTATAAATAACCAGCTACAGACATCAAGCGGCAAATACTTGAAGTTCGTTTCACTTCGAGCGAATTTCATTTAATTTATGACGTACGTAGAACAAATTCCTTGAATTCGTGGCGTGTGCAAGCGAAGCGGCTCGCACCGTTAGTGACTTGTACATTTCTACTATTTAGACACACTTTTAAGTAGTTTAATGTGGTATACTGTTCCGGACGAACAAACTAGTTGTTTGTGAAGTAATGTTCATTATATGGCATTAAAGCGGCAAGCATTTACCTTCCCAGTGTTTAACTTGATGTTACATATACAACTAATCTGCCATCATTTATTGTGGCTCGTAACAAAGAAATTACCTATTTCGGTAACAGCCAGGTTATAAATGTCTACATTCTGTAATTTTTTAAACAATTCAGTTCGTTCGTTCGAAATATTTTAGTGAAAAAAAAAACTAAGTGTAACTCGTAGTATTTTAAATTTCAGCGCCATTTTGGCGCAACGATGTTTCCTGTAAAACTTTAGGTAAATGTTTATTAAATGTATTGTTTACATAGACTGTGATCTAGAGTAACTTCGCGAAATTCTATTTTAAAATATAATACCTTCACGCTGGGCTTATATCCAAAATAACAATCTTTAGAGAATATTTTTTTTTATCCGTACTTCATGTGCATTATTTTATTGATAATTACATTGAAATGTATGGTTCCAATATAATTTTTCATACTATGTACACATAAAGTCTAAATATATAAAAATTAAGTTAATAAAACCAAGCTCTGTGGGTGAAAATATAGACGGGTGACTAGTTACTCAAATATTATTTAATTTGGTAATAAAAGGAGTTAGATCCGTAGCCAAAATCCGTGTCTACAATCGTTAACGCTAACGTAATGTATGAGAATAATATAACCTAACCATAGACTTATCGATAGCTTATGTCTTGTCAAACAATTTTTCTGTTTTCTATTAGCGTTAACGATTTTGAAAAGGCACCTTGGCTACGGCCTCAAAGCAGAAAAAAGGAACAAAATATAAACCAAACAACTATCATTTACTAGTACACTTGATGACCCTACTATAAATGTGGTAAATATTTACCAACATAAATATTTACCTAAAAAAACATAAATAGGTCCATACCACGTGTGATTACACGAATTATGAATTTAAAAGGTTGTGAGAAGAGAATAAGTATACTTATGTTCCGACGTGGGTTATTTACCAAAATTAGTGTATTGAACTTGGACCTTGATAGTTTTAAAATAAAATTTTCAACTGTTTATAATTATTATAGGTAATGATGGATTTTAAAATCGAATCACAGATAAAAAAGTATTTTGAAAAAAGAATTAAATTTCTTTATGGAATGAAACCGGCCTCCTTTTGAATTTACTCTTCGTGGTCAAATAAAGGTCTTTCATTCACTTTACCTACAGTTATTTAGGATTTGGATATAGGACCCGGCTTCCTTTCTACTCTATTACTTTTAAAATAGAATATTCGTCTCTTGGCCTGTGAAATAACGTGTATGTTACAAATAGTTATGAACATAAGAAATGTTTCGTATGTCACGATCTACGACGCGTTTAAATTATTTAATTTTGTATATCAATGATTTAAGCTGAAAGTATTATGATGCTAGTCGGTTGTTTTGTTAAATTTCATATATTTATTGCATGTTGCTACCATAACGTCCATTTTGCTTAAATATGTGCAATACTTTTTATTGTATGCATAATTTTATAGAAATAATGTTCCGTTGGTCCATTTATGATTGTCTTTAATTTTATATCTGGAAAATTTACATGATTAAAAACTTATAATTCATGTTTTGATTTTGTTAACTGACAAGGCCATGAATATAATTCATGGTCAATGTGGCACTTATCATGTTTCAAAAGAAAAAAATAATTGAGCCTGCCTTTATATATTTTATATTTTATAATGTCAAGTACGTTATGTATCTATATATAAGATGTTTGTTTATTAAAATTAAAATGTTTCTTTCCAAAAATAAAGGAGGTTCATACTGTCCGTAAACAAACTCAAAAATATAGTCGTCTTAATATTATTGTGATTCTGTGGCGGCTTGCCATAATAATCTCATTATTATTGGAAAGGAAAACGATTTCGAACGTGTCAATTGACTAATCAACGCAAAGTTAAGTTAATTATTTTCACGCAATTCTATGAATTTCCACTTTTTGTCATTTAAAATTCCGAATGTTTTTAAATCTCGATATAAATAAATGTTCTTTACTGAATATTGTATATACACGATAATAAGTATATTTATTTGAGATAAAACTATATTTATTGATTTTAGCATAATTATTTTGCTATTTGTGTTAAGTCTCTTAATGTATCAGTTTGTTCATGAGAATAATTTGACAATTAAAAACCCTTTTAAAGCAATTATTGATGTCAAATATTGTGGAGATTTTTACTGTCGTTATAAAGTAGGATGTTGATCCACATGTTGTGAATTTAGTGTGGTTATTCTTTACTGTGAACTGAAATAAAATAATGTAATCATGTTTTTCGATTTCTTAACTTGCATTCACAATTTTAAATAATACGAATATATTTAGTTTATGTCTTCATTGCTTCTGAGGTTTGATTTGCGCTGTTGTTGCAATCATGGCTGAAGGTTATGCGTTAGAAATATAAAAAGTAACATAAAAATTAAGGTAATAACTAAAGGTGTTGTATATCTAAACATAATATAAAGACTAAACGAATTTGTACGCTATCATCAATGTATGTTGGCCATTATTTCGTTACTCAAGATAATAAATAATAGAAATTTATTTTTTCCGCACTTAGCAGACACATTGTCGTGTGTCCGAATGACTCCAAGAAATATCTCTAAAAACTTTTTAACAATAGCGCAGATCAACACCGATGAAACAGTGATATTTCTGATAGATAATTTGTTTCGTAATTGATGTCAAATGCAATTAATGACTTTTCTTTGGTGTTTAGCAGTTATCTTAAATTATCCCCGTGTGTTGGCGGTACCATGGTTAAGACTTATTCTCTATTTTAGTGTGATTACATTTATAATTAAAATTACGATATGAAATTTATGAACTTTTCTCTGTAATGTTTATGTTATATACTCGCTTATGTTTTTCTACAAAAATATATCTAATTAATTAAATTTTACTTCTACAACTTTGTCAATTATATACATTTTTGTTAAACCATGCGCCGACAATGTACGTGTGATGTTATTTGTTTCGACAAATAAAAATTGTGAACAATAGATATGTTTTATTTCTTGTAATAAACATTTTTTTATCTACTTATACAATCAACGGATACAACAATCATGATAGGTACTTCTTAGAAGCAACCATCTTGACAAGCGTGCCTATTTAAATTTCGAATCCTAATCGAAAGTTGGCTTGCACAATGACTCATTAATTTGATTAAGGTAATCCCCCACCAAAATGAGGCGCTAATCGTATTGTTAGAAGCGATGTATTCGAAATTCATAATACAAATAAAAATGAATAACATTACTGCAATACGTTTACTTTGGTTGTTTAAAGTTATTTATATTTTGCAAAATAGTTTTATTTCAATTTGGCGTTCAGCTGGATAATTGCGTTTATATAAAGAAAAAATCAATAAACATGGAATTTATACACTTTGAAATAATTTCCAAGGAATTGACTTTACTGCTATTTAGCTGCTTTTAAAATTATAATAGTGAGTGCACTAGTTGCGCCTCTGCCTACCCCTTCAGGAATAAAAGGTGTAAGTGGGGGGAGAAGAAAGTAGTCAATTAACTTAAATAGACAAGTACAAGTGGATGAAAACCTAGTTGGGAATGAAACTGTCTGCCGAGTCAATGTTAGCAGGTTCAAAACTCAAGGCACACAACTCTAATTTTTCCAAGTTACCGGTCTATTTTTTTACATATAATTTTTTTTATCGTTTCCTTTAAGGCGATACCTCAAGGTCCATTTTCATACATTTTGTTTCGCCTTTAATCTGGGTAACTAAACAAGTATTTTTACGTTTTTCTTTCAACTGCGAGAACTAATCACTAACTAGACGTGAATTTAAATTCTTTACTTGCCAATACTTGTTTAGTTACCCAGATTAAAGCCGAAACAAAATGTATGAAAATGGACCTTGAGGTATCGCCTTAACGGTGAATGAAGATTTCGTAAAAAAAACCTACATCCGTATGAGTTGTGCTAATTTATTCGCGTAAAAACTTCCGCAAACATCCTTTCTATTTATTTCGTCCTTAAGAAAAATATTCATACGCACAAGAATAATTGTTATTACATTCTAAATTTAAATGTTCTTACCTTCAACAAAAACAAGCTGATTTCTGAAAAGAGGTTTTATTAATTCATACAAGAACTTTTTTCAAACACTTCTTCCTTATTTTTATTGCACCTTCGTGATTTTATTGGTAAAAATAAATTAAAAAAAATACTTTAGTCCTTCATTCAGAAATTGGTTACTCAAAAAATATGCTGCTCAGCTAAAATAAAAAAAAAAAACAATTTATTTTCTGGAACAGTCTTTTATGTTAGTACTGTATCGAATCATAATCTGCTGAATCAAAGCTTCAAGAATGATTCAAAAACAAATTGTTAGGTATGGGATATTTTGCAGAGTAATAACGCCCTTAGAATTTATAAACAGAGCAGACTTTATTTACTATTAACTGAGTTTTACGCTACATCTTATGTATCACAATTACACCATTTTTTTCTCGTTATTTTCCATCGCTATGGAAACTACAAAGACATTTTCTATATCAGCCAGCTAAATTGATATAATACATATAAAACCTTCAACGCAAATATCATTCCTCCCTAAAGAACATTAACAAAGATTTAATAGTTTACTAGCTTTTGCTCGCGGCTCCGCCCGCATGTAAAAGTTTTACCGGGATAAAAGTGCCGCTATATATTATCATAGTTAAAGTAAGTTTGTCCTTCACAGGATTTCAAACCTCTTACCATATTTATTTTATCGAAATCTGAAGTATACTAAAATCTATAAGTAATGCAATGTTTGCAAGACGATGGTATGAATAATATTTTTACTACATACATACATACATAACATCACGCATTTATCCCCGAAGGGGTATGCAGACGCGCAACTAGGGCACCCACTTTTCGCCAAGTATGTTCCGTCCCATGATGTAATAGGGGGCGAGCCTATCGCCATATCGGGCACAAATTCCAGAGTCCGGGCTGATACTGAGCAGAAAAACCCTAATAAAATTTTTTTTTACTGTTTCTTCTAATACGTATATTATTAAATGTACCTTTAAATAGTACAAGTGATATAGTCTATATTGTACATATAGCAAAAAAAGAAATAGTGTTATTAATAAAACATTGTTTCATGATTGTAAAATAGGTTCAATAGTCAAAAAATAGGTAATTAAATCTATTTCACCACTATACAAAATGAAATAAAACACATAAAAACCTTATATTTATATGTAGAGTTTATTTTTTTATTAAAGTGAAACTTAATTCATAATATCAGCCAACAACAGATAAATGAAGTCTCACTTATCTGTTGGACCTGCGCGTCGATGATTCTGTACCATAATATTACGTAAAAGGTGTACGTTTTAATAATATTATTAAAACGTACACCTTTCACACTTACACCCCAGAAGAGGCAGGCAAAGGTGCAACCGGGGCACCCACTTTTTGCCTGTGTGTTCTGTCCCACGATGTGATAGGAGGCGAGCCCATCGCCATATCAAGCGCTAATTCCAGATTCCGGACTGATAGAGCAGAAAAACCCATTATCACTGATCGAAACGGGATCTTATTATTATTACTTGTAAATATATTCGTTATTAGGTCACGGTAAAAGGTAATTACAGTAAAAGGACGCTACCGCGCTGTAGGTTACTTTGGTATCCTATGGAATCCTGAAATCCTGTATCTATCTCCTTTCCACGGTGATATGATGTCCAGACACTGGTTTTAACATGACGTCAAACTTTAGTATTAGTTTGGTGTGATCAGCCTTGATGCGATAGTTGCGCAGAAGATGCGCCAGAGTTATCTTCATCGACATCAGTGCGTACGCCTTGCCTGAAACATATACATATAGGTACAAAGACATTGCGTTAGTTAATCAAACCCACGTACCTACTCGTTTTTACCTCTGTTAACATTATGACAAAAATCATCTATGTATTAGGAATAATATTACCAAAAATCCCGGTTTTATTTTTTTGTTTTCATCATTTTGTGGTGTAAGTGGGGCGAATAAAGCGCATGCGTGAATGCATTTCTAAATGAATGTGTGCAGTTGTCATAGCGACGAATTCTCTTATTTTTATTTATTATTCTTTATTATCTCATCAACACATAAAATGCAACTATTATAGTACATTATTACGTACATGTATTAAAGAGAATGTTGCCATATGAAGGCAAAGCCTCTATTTCAAGTCACCAAGTTCGCACCTCTTGGCGATATGGCGATAGGATTGCTCCCTATCTCATATAATGGGTCAGCCCTGGTTGCACCTCTGCCTACCCCCAGTGAGAATACTGACGCGACTTACTTTTATGCCATTTCAACGTGTGATAGGGCAACACACTTTTTCAAGTAAGTAGATTGTAGAAATAATTCGGCTTAATTTTTACGATCACCCCCATGCCTGGCGTTCATTTACTGTAGTGGAATTAGTTTTAATAAAATTGCAATACATCAGCGTTAACCGACTTGCACACTAAGCTGGACTCTCCCGATCACAGTCGATAACCGCAGCCGATAGACCGAAAAGGCGAAATACACGCACATAAGTACACAGATCTACATACATATACAGGGTGGTGACGACATAGCGACATTAAATGAAACCACATACCGAGTATCACGTTAGTAGTACGTATACCAAAAATTATCAAATTACAATCAATGGTTTAGCCGCAGGAATTATTTTTTACTTTAACGTTTTTAGAACATGATGTACATGCATTACGATTTAGCCACGCAGGTTCATTAGGTCATTCACCTCAAAACAATTTCATTTACCTACATGCGTAATACAACTAAATACAATGTCCTACTCGTTACTCAGAAATAATATTACAATTTTTTATTGTATTGCTGGTTGTATTTAGACCTAATCACCATAAAGATAACATTATTATTATTAACAAAGAAAGATTGCCGAGGCGCACCACTTGTTTTGTAAACTGGTAAGATAGCTGCGTTGTCAATTCGACATTTTTGTCGAAACATGTAGGTAAGTGTAGGCCAGTGTAGGCAAAAATACCAGGTGTAAGGGAAGCGCTACCAAAAACGAAGACAGAGCGATCGAATGATTAGCTCTTCGAAAGAAGAGAACGTTCTTATACAGCATTACGTATGGATAGATAAACTAAACTATTAATTAGAAACAAAATTCAATATTATTAAAAAATATAATGTAAGTTGTAAGACGCACATCAGCTGATGCTGCGCGGCGCAGCGGCCGACGCTTTGTCGGCATTTCTTTTGTAGTTCGTACGCGTGTGTATTAGTTTTGTTTAAATGTTCAAGTGTTTACATGAAATGTGAGCCTAGCGACCATGACCACCATTTTTTAGATTACGTTCATGAATGAAACTTTACGCTCAAAAGGGACCGTCAAATAAGTACGTATGTACGCCTCTTACATGCAGTGCCTACAGGTCAGATGAGGTTAATAAACAATATCATAAAGGCTGGTGTGTTTAATTTAGATTATTTTCGCATTTAGTTTGTTTGAAAAATTAGATTCTTGTAGTTTTGCGTAATAACTTTTTTGATAATTTTAGAGTGTTTTGATCAAGTAGTGGGGTTCGTGTTTTCATTTAATGTCGTTATGTCATCACCACTCTGTATATTCACTATCTAACATTTGCCCATGATACAAGTACGAGTTTCTCTTACCGATACACATACGACGACCAACGCCGAATCCTGTGAACGCATTCGGAGTATCGGGCAGCGTGGACGGGTCCAGCCAACGCTCCGGCTTGAACTGATCCGCATCAGGACCCCACACTGGGTGACGATGTATACCAAACAAAAACATAAAACACGTTCTACCGGCTTTTAGCGTACAACGCTCTGGAAAAACATTTAATTGACAAGTTTAGACCCCTCTACTTTAGTACAAACCATTAGTTGCAAACCCATAAATAAATGCAAATTATATAGTTAAATCGTTTTTTTGACACAGTATTGTATTAAAAAAATGCTCATGAACTTGTGAGGTCAACTTACTTAATTTTACATTTTTGTCTAATTTTCTCGCTATAATTGGGACTATTGTATAAACTCTCATACTTTCCTTCAGAACAGCTTCTAAATACACTAATTGGGATAAATCTTGTTTCTCGATGTCTCTATCTGAATCTCCTATTACATCTAGAACTCTAAAAAATATATCATTATCACATATATTTATTTATTTATTTATTTATTATGACACACCAACAGCACATACATTATTACATTCTTAAAATATCTTACCCATAATTGTAACAAATCTAATGCATATGCCTATTATAGGTATGTACAGTATTTACTGAAAATACGCATGCACGCCAAACATCAATCTACTACATCATATTGAAAAAAAAAAAAAAAAAAACAAACAAGTACAAATAACAAAGATCAATTTAAAACACAATGAGGAACAAGGTATTGTGTAAAACTAAATGTATGAAATTAAATTAAATGAAAATGAAATAACATTATTAAAACATTTTTTAAGATTCTGTGTTAGTATAATCAACTAATTATTATTATTTTGGGTTAGATGGGCTCTGAGTAACAAATATTGTACTTTTTTTATTTTAAGTCTTAATTAACAATAGTGTTTTATCAGTTTATGTTTAAAGTTTTCAAATGAATCGTGGTGGATATCAAAGTTGTCTAAACTTCCGGAAATAGTATTGTATTCGGCGCACATTCGTGCTAAGGGTGAATGGCGTCCAACGTTAGTTCTATACAGGGGTACATGGAATGTTTTTTTGACAGGAAATCGGGGAATTCTACTGGGAACTGCAATCTTTATATATTCCAGTAAGTTACTACAATTTAGGCTACCGGTAACAATTTTTTGCAAGAATACGAGGTCATGGATTTTGCGACGATGGTAAAGGGTTGCCATTTTATAAAAGTTTAATCTTTGGTCGTAAGGAAGCCTATGAGAGATGCCAGATGATATGAAAGTTAGATACCTTGTAAACAATCTTTAGATTCTTTCTATTCTTTGTGATTGAACAGCATAAGACGGACTCCAAACGACACTGGCATACTCCAGATGACTCCTCACCAAGGCATTATACAACAGAATTCTAGTCTTTACAAAACGACATTCCTTCGTATTACGTTTTATAAAACCTTGCATTTGGGCTGCCTTTTTTACGATGGTATTAACGTGTGATGTAAACTTTAGTCTGCTGTCTAGAATAACACCTAAATCCCTTATTTCGCTGACCTCGTGCAATTGTTTACTATTAATGTTATATGTCGAAGGTGTAAATTGTTTTTTTCTTGTATATTTTATGTGGTAACATTTGTTAGCATTAAGAACCATGGCATTAAATAATAAATAATAAATATGACATTATTTTCAATAAATCATTATTCTAGGTTATTTAGGAATACTTTTATTAAGTTTAGCACTTTCTAAGCACTCACGGTAAAACCTAGATCTAAATCTTTAAACTGAATCAACAAAATAACTGCAGTGGCTAGCTATTATAAGACCCAATATTTATTTCATGTGTAAGGCGTTTGTCGTCTGACTAATTATTGTGAAAGTGGGAAACTAATAGTCTCCCTAGAAGTCACTAATTTCCCGCTTTGGGATAAAAAAAATATATGAGCTTACTCGGCATACGCTTTGTCCTGGACATCAGGATGAGAGCCCAATAGTATCATAGCGTACATCATTACGTTGGCTGATGTATCGTGTCCGCCAACAATCATCGTGTCTATGTGATCTCTAATCTCTTTGTCGTTGAGAACACCTCTTTCCATAGATAGCTCTAAGAGCAAGTCCATAAACGCCTTAAATTTTTTATCTGCAATTCAAACTTTATGGTTAAAATATACAAACACTTGAATTGAGAATCTTTCTCTTTTTTGGAAATCGATCAAAATAATTCCTTACAAATACCATAAAAAGAACTACAAATAAAAATTACTAACCCGGACTTTTTTCTTCTTTTAAAATATTTCCATTCATTTCTGATTTTCTCCTTTTGAGTACCTACAAGAAAGAACATTAATTAATAATTTAATGAAATCTTTACCTACAAATATTATGACATAAGTTAGACGTAAGTTATTTGACATTAAAATTAAACTATTTTTCGTGTAAACATAAGAAATCATTATTCATAATCTTTGTCCTCATCTTCTACAAAAACTTGAAAATTCTGAGATTGATCCAAAAATGACATAAAACACAACATACTGTATCTGACATGTTATGTACAGTTTTCAGCCACCCATCCTGCTTCTTCTTGAGATCGCTGTATTGGAATATTAAAGAGCTATGTAACCAGAACTTCTGAAACCTCTCCACTAACGCTTTGAAGATCTCCTCTGCTGCTTCCACGTATTCGCTGTTTAGAATGGTGTGGTCACTGAAGTCTACGCCTAGTGCTGTTACTGTAAATAATTTTCAAATAAATACAAACTGAAGCAGTAGCCAAGATACCTCTCTACTATCGTTAACACTAACGTTACGAATTAGGTTGACATAATCTAACCATAGACTTATCGATAGGATATGTCATACATTTTTTCTGTTTTCTTTTAGCGCTAACGATTCTTTTCTAAGTGTCGTACCAAATCAGACATACTATACAATGCCGTTCCGATACACAAGATACGTATGTTTAGAATAAAGATCTTAAGATAATGCATCAGACAATGACTTCGCTTCAACGGACATCAGCCACTCGCACTACACTTGACAAATACAATCATAAGCGTTTTAGTAACTTTTTTTATTTTCCAAAATGGTGTACTTACAACAAATAGTCTCCAAAGCATTGTGTCTCGTATATTTCCAATGTTCAAACGGTCCATGGCCTACTTCCACCTGCAAATCCTTGACTAGGCGTCTAGACTGCCTGTTCAGCACCTCAATAAACCCATCCAGTACGATTTGACTAAATGCAGGATTTAGCAGCTTTCGATGATTCCGCCATATTGACACTAGAAAGAATTGAGCTCGAAATTTGTTTCAATATTTTTTTAAATAATAAAATTCCTAATTCTCTAATTAAATTAAAATTTGGATCCGATCTTCATACGTGCAATCAAATAACTAGTTATCTGCTTAATTACATTTTCCTGTGACCAGTCCCTCACCAAGCCATGGTTTTGCAAAATCATAGAAAGTGTCTTTTTCTAGGCACGCGTTTGCTACTGTGAAGCATTCATCTGGATCCGTCACCACTGGAACAGAGAAATTAATGTCAAAACCTTAATGCAACTCTTCAGTCAAATATACATATAGCATTAGTATGCCGAATCGAACTAGAAAGTAACACTATGTAACAAATATTGGCAACATGGCTATAATACCCAAAAATCCAACCTCATACCTGTACCTTAGATCTAAGATATCACCGAATGTCTTACATACCGAATCATAGCTCCTCTAGCTGTAATAGAGACTGTCGATCACTTACACTACGTGATATCTAAGATACAACAGATCTGTCTACTTCCGACTAAGTGATAAAAATCCTTGAGAAGCCGTCTTTTATAATTCCATTTCCACACTGACTTACTTTATTAAAACCCTTAAGATACAAAATCTCTTATAATTTGATATTCACATTGAGTTATTTTATCCACAGAGTAATTTTAACAACGTCTGTGCTGGGAACGCAAATACAAAGTGATATTACCATATACAGTTCTAGGCCCTATGAACGCGGAACCCACTCCGCCCATCATAAAACTCGTGTCGACCATTTCGTTAACGGTTCGCCATAGATCTGAAATTGAAGAGGAAAATAGAAAATACGCATTTTTATTTTGTTAAACATGTATCTAATTTATGTATTAAGGTTACATACGTAATGCAATTATAACTACCAAAAATAAGTTCATATTTTAAAGTGAGGATTAAAAATAAAATCGTGATATGCAAATAAAGCAAAGCAAATTTAACACCAAAGAAACAAGATGCATAATCTGATGACGGTAATTATTCCTAATATTTTTTTTTCTTTTTTGATTGAGTGTTATTAATTTTTGGTTTTATCACTTCAATAGCTAGAGTTTATGAATTCTTATTTTTATACCACGGAGATCTAACCCGAGACCTCAGCACAGTCGTAATGTAAATCAACTACGCTACCGAGGCAGACTACATGAAACATAAGCTTTAAATCTTAAATGCTCATTGACTATAATGCACTTTACAGAGTTCCACAGTATGCATACTACTGATTGGCAAACCATTCAAAAACATGGCGATATGTAACGACATAAAACTATTTTTCGGATTACCTATGTAGGTAGATATTGTAACTGACACTTTGCCCGACCAACACCTTAATCCGCCTTATGACCATGAAGGTTGTAAAGTCTTCGAAATGTGGGGAGAAAATCTTAATCCAAAAAACCGCGCAAAATTATTTCGATGTCCAACATTCGTTTAAACATAAAAAATCATAATGGCGATAAGTACTTACACAAATCATCTCCAAGTATCAAATGGATATGTCCGATTATAGGCCATGCTCCGGGGAAGCTTGGAGGCTCCGTCAAATTCAGTCTATATTGTTTCCACCACCAATAAGCAAGGAGTATCACGAAGAATAGTATCAACGGTAACATTGTCACTGATCTTTCTGCAAATGTATAGGTGTCACAGCTAAGGAGAATTAAAGTAAAGCCCCTAAAGTGGGTTGAGTAAAGCATATTCAGATTCCAATTTTTTTTTACTGAATTACTACAGTGAGGAACCATTATATGGTTGAATTGGAAACACTAGTCAAGAGAGAAAAAAATAATTACATCGAAAAATATCGTGTCTTGCATAAATTTTCCTCACTTAATGAACTTTTCCTTACTCTGCAAATTGAAGAAACTCAAAAAACCTTACGTCAATGCAATTTCTCCTTAAAAAGTATGTAGTAACACAACAGTATCACATTAAACAGAGTAATTTTACACTTTGTAAAGATCAAGTACCAACTGGGATGAACCCACCCTACAGGTTGAACTGATGATATCTGTCTGCACAGGACATTGGACATACGTTGATATATCAGTCAATTGCTGCCCTATGCTAAGGTACGCAGGTCAGTAATTGGAGGGTTAGCGTGCATGTCGCGACACGATTTGTCGTTGCAATAAAATTTTATCGGTCAGATCGGTCTCTTATATGCAAACTCTAGTTGGATTGCTAGCACTGCAATATTCTTTCTACTACCTAACAACGTTGGCGCAGCACTGTTGTGTTCTGGCTGAAAGAATTGTATGCAGTGTAATACTGGTCATCAGTGCCGAAGGATGAAATTTTTCTAAAGGGAACCCGACACAACTTATAGGTACTACTAATATGCATATATTATATGCATTAATGCGCTCTAGAAATCGTTCTATTGATAATTCGATTTTACATAAATTGCGAAAGGCAAGCCGGCAGGAATCGAGTTATATGTTATGATTATGATACATAAAATCAAATGTCTCAGCCTGTGGAAAGCAATGTAAGTCACGTAATGCTTCTTGCTAAATTAATTTGGAAAAGTTTGAATGGTATTGTTACTGTTTTTATGTTACTTACCAATAAACGCTTGCTTCTCTCGTAATTCATTTGCGTAAAAAGGAATCCATCGAACGCAACGACAGCCACGTCTCACTCAATGAAGAAAGCATCAGTTTTTTCCAGCGATAAACACATGTCTTTACATTATTTTTTAAATCATTGGATAATACTGCGCTGTTAAAATGTAGTTCTTTTTTATCGTTTGATATATTAGCGATTTACCGTATCGCTATCGTGCATTCTAATTCCCACGACCATTTTTTGCGCCAGTCAGTTTGCGTTAAAGGCTCGCTCCGTTTTTTATGTTTCCTAAATCAAATCAACACTATGATCACACATCCTTTCAATTAGTAATTTAAATTTTATATTACGATGTTTTTCAGTGCGTGTACACGCGTTGGTTAATACAATATTCTTAGTATATGACGCATTTCCCTTATTTATAAATAAATATAATTCTTAGAATCGTATTTTTGTAATCGCCTGAAAGCGGGCGAAACCGCGTGCTAAAGCGAGTATATCACATAGGTTGGTAGATGATCCCCATGAGTCGGTACCACCATTTCGTGCATACCTGCGGCTAAGCAAAAAGAAATTAGAGGACATTAAAGCCTGTTTTATGACATCTCAGTATGATGAGAACAATACATTGCTCTTTCGGTAAATTTTTTATAAAATTTTCTCGGAGTTAGTTCTCCATAGGCCACATACAGGCGGGCGTACGCATAAATAAACTAAACCCTTCTAAATCATACACCAATCTCACAGCTCAGTGCAAAAGGCAAGAAGGATGAAATTTTAACAAATATTTCTCATACCACAAATATGTTATATTTTTTATTAGCAAAACACTGCAGCACTTTCCACCGCATCTTCAAGTGACTACAGTCTACACGTTTTCATTAATGACATTGACGCAACTAATAAAGTTAGTTCTGCCCACAATAATGAATAGCGAAATCGATTTACGAACATCGTTGTTGATTGTGTAACAGTTGTTGACAGTCGAGGTCGGCCCGCAACATTAACCAAACATTTAGCCTATTGTCTGTACTTAACGTAAGCATATTTATAGCTCATTATGGCTTTGCAATATAGTATTTTCACTTCCTTCTTCCATAATAGAGGGTTTACATCACTAATGTACGGACTACGCACATTATTTCACCACCTACTTAACGAAAGACTGTGTATTGGTTCAATGGTAAAAGTTTCTTATTATTGAGTTCCGTTTGATCTAATCAGTGCTAAATGGTAAAATTTATTAATACTTAAATTGATTGAAAACTATCGAATTCGGAACTATCCGGAAAATCGATTTTATCATGTAAAACTTTAGCTTTATTTTTGACAGAATCTACATGTTCTTAATGGGAAATATCCATCTACTCTGTATGTATGCAAGTTTAGCGCGGATAAATAAGAATTATTAAACTACTATGAATATTGTTTGATATCTCGCAATGGGGAAATGGCGACATAGCTTATTTCTGTTCCGATGTAAAAATATACATTTTAACTTGATTATTAATGTTTTATCTTTCGAAAGCATCCTTTCAAGAACATATTATATGTAAATCTTCAAAGATCACTGGTTACTAACAGGTTAGTCCCCAGGGTTAATTTTTGTTTACCGTGTCTGTTATTTTTTCTTACGCACATCCGCTTCATACTTAGATCAATTAACTGAATATAACTTTCTGGAATCAATATTCTTGGTCTATTCAATTTATACTGCCATAGAGTCATTACTGCGTTTGTATAAATCTAAGTCTTACAAACAATTCTTATAGGAAATTCTAACTAAATAAATTGAATTTCAAATCCGTTGAATTCTCGACATAAACCTACGTCCATCTTCTACTCATGAGCTGTCTTGAAATGCAATGAAAGGTGTTTACTGTACAATTATAAATAATGATATAATATTATTAGCATAAAAACCTGCGTATATATTATTCAACCAAAAATTCGGATGTTCAAATATTATAAAGCATATGAATAGTAGGTCACGCGAAAGCCTCGGTAATCCAAAGATTTCAGTTGATATATTCCTATGGGAAGATTAATTAAATTACATAATTACAGCGGCTGTTGCTTGAATATCTGCCTCTACATCAAACAGCGTCAGTTAGCATTTAGTTTGATAGTTTTGGACGTGGCTATGATATCGTATATATAGTGTACATCTAAAATAGTAGCAAAAAATGAAAATTTATATGCATGTACAGTTAGGATGCATCTTCATACAAAATTGCTATTGGCAATAAATAAAATGCAAATAGATTCCGACTGGTAGGTATTGTAGTAAGTACTTCGGAAATATACACTGAGGCTACCTATTACCTAAGTGTTAAAAACCATTATTAAGTTTGTTTTTTCTATAGATGACAATATAACCGTTGTGCTTTATCAGATTTTTTTTAATGTAGAGCATATGCCTCAATGAAGACCACACTAGCTCATGCACTCCGCCGTTACCACGTAATAATTAATTGTAATGACATCTAATTACATTAGGTTTTTTTTTAGGACGATGGTCCTCGAAATAAACATCTCCATTGATAAAAAAAAAACCTAACATAAATAATGTACAACTAACGTGTGCGTAAATACGGCGTAAAATACAGTTTTAATGTCGGAAAAGCACCAAATATTGCCGCATCCATCCGTGCAGTGACCGCGATGTTGCAGGACCGTATGCTGTCCGTACAAATTTTGTAAATATGTAAGTACATACAAAGCGTGATTCTTGAACGCTCTTATAGGCCACTATATTATAATCAGTTAAATTAATTATATTGAATGGATGTGAAAGACATCAAATTTTGTATCGAGTTTATACACTGAATCATATTACGTAAATGTATTTCTAAACGTAGCAACGATTAGTATTTGTTCAGTTGATAACGAACAAAAATGACCGTGCAGGCTGCAAAGTATTCGAAACGCCGAGAGAAAATTATAATATAAAAAACCGCGATAAAATCCGTAAAATAATTTTATTTCAACAAATATAAAATTGTTTTTATAAGTGATTGACGTCATAGTTGCCAATGAAAAACTGTTTACGGAACATTCCTCACTTTATTTTTTGTTTATATTTTTCTTATGCGGGCACGCGAAAGTGACGCTACTGCACCTGATAAGCGAAGTGAAGTTCAGATAGAATGTCAACTGACACTGGTGTCCGGCGTGTTTGAACGGGATATAACCAGGCTAATCCTCCCTCCCCTCCTACCCCTTCCTTATTCCTTCCCCCTCCCCTCCCCCTTTGGCCCCTGCTGTCGTTAAGCCGGGTGAGCCCAGTATCCCATTCGCGGGGCTCATTCGGTGTTGACAGCAGGAGTCCAAAAAAAAAAAAAACCAGGCTAATCCAAAAATCGGCACACTAACATAGGCAACCATAGTTTCTATAGGCACCCAGGCAGTCATGAAGGTCTATTATAGGCCTAACTAGCCCCTAGTGCCTGAGACTAAGTACTACTTACTCAAAATCTATGTTCAATTCATTTTCGTTGTAGAATATCCCGCAGCCTTGGCAAATGTCAAGCAATAAAAAAAATATTTTTATAAATTATTAGCTTAAGAGATTGCTCTCGATCTTATAAAAACTAGTTTCGAATTGCAATTTTCCATTATACGCGCGAATTTTGTTGTGTTCGTGCATAATGTTTATTATTTTGTGTTGTATTCTGTGTGTTCTATCAACGTATTTGTTATTAAGGAAACGTCCAAAATCAATATGTGATCCCCCATACCACTCGGGCGCTTTTCCAGTGATTGGACATGTTAAAATGATCGCCATAAGTAGCACAGGTTAGTATCTATCTATATTTATATATACTCCAATATATTACAAAAAGTTGAAGAGTTTGTTTGGTCGCGCTAATCTCAGGAATGACTGGTTCTAATTGAAAAAATATTTTACTGTTGGATACCTCATTTATCGAAGAAAGCTATAGGCTATATAACATCACGCCAAAACGTTATAATCAATAGGAGCAGAGCATCAATGAAAAATGTTGGAAAACCAGAAAAAAAATATTCCTTTTGAGGAATTCCGTTGCTTGCGCTGCGTGAAAGGTTAAAGTTACACAACAATTATGTATGACGAAATTGTTCCTCTTGAAAAGTTCTAAAAGATATATTTTTAAAAGGCCCCCATCTGTTTACCTGCCTAAACGCGACAAACTTAAAAACTACCAAACGGATTACGAAAAAATTTGGTATGCAAATAGTTTGAGATCCTGGAAAGGACAAAGGCTACTTTTTATTCCGGGAAAATATATAGCTGGACTTTTATACTGGAAAACTTTCTCACACAGGCAAAGCTGCGAGCAAAAGATAGTTTAATTAAAATAGAGAGGGCTACAGCGCGTGAGGGTCACAAAGAGAAAAACATTACTTCTCTGCAGTCGAATTAAGAGTCCTCGCAAAGCTATACTCCCTGAGCCTCGCATTAGTCAAAACCGCTGCTAACAAAGAATAATTTATGTCTTGTTGGCCATTGAGGTAGGAATAGGTTCTTTAATATTTTGGTGGCAATCGAACATGCAAGTATTATGAGGAAGTGGTTTTATTCATAAAGTTGTAGACAACGGGTGAATAAAATTACAAACTACGTATGAAACTCAAGGTGAACAAAATGCTATAAATAAATTTAGGTAATGATAAAAAGTCTTTTATTTACAAAAATGCAATGAAGGGATATTTAAATTTCGTATAAGACATCTTATTAAATTATATGATGATTTATTTGTGTTGATTGATCAGGGTTATGGAATGTACTGAAAGATGTGTCACAAGAGTGCCACGAAGTCGAAGGTATTGTGAAGGTGAAAATGGGACCTTTGACTGCTTATTGTAAGTACTTTTTGAATGATCTATTATTAACTTAATCAAGAGCGTTGTGCATAGGAATCAGTGATATATTATTATTGGTAATTAAGAAACGTGCTATCAATAATCTTAACATAAATTATGATTGAAATATTGATCTACATGAACTAAATACCGAGGAATAAACGACAATTCTCAAAATTACATTTCTTGCAGTTCTGACGGATCCAGACGACTGTACCATGGCTTTGAATGCGTGTAATCAAAAACATTACCTGAATTCGTTCGCGAAGCCCTGGCTTGGCAGTGGCCTGTTGATTGCACCTGGTAAAGTTATTAAAATATTATTTACCTTTCCACTTATACTTATGTGATATCTGTGTGAAAGGTCGATACTAAGAACTGGATGCGACAGGCCGAAAACATGGTAAATGGCACATATTGTAGGAGGCCTATGTCCAGCGGTGGACAAAGATATAGACTGATGATGATGTGATATCTTATATCACAATTCTAAATTATTTTGCTAATACATATTATAAATGGAAATGTTTGGATGTTTGTTTGAAATAAACGCAGAAACCGGTTAACGCATTTAAAATGAAATATGGCACACAGATAGATCATGTCCTGGAATACAGGGTGGATTTTCGAGATAGAGCAGCAAGGGTAAATAAATATCTTAACTGTTATAATTATAAGAAAACTTCCTTAGAAGTCATTCATTTTTGAAGATATTAGGATCTGCATTCACAGATTTTGAAATAAATGTACCTACAATCAGTAAGAAAAGCAGGTTATTAAATTTTTTTATGCCAATTGATCTTTTTGCTTGTTTAAAAGCGCATTATGATCGTATTTTCGAAAATGCATATTTTTTTATTTCTGACGTTAAAAGTATTCAAAGATATAATGGCGCCATAAAATCTTTGATCATTATAAGCAACAGGAACGTTTGCTATAAAAAATAGTTTTTGCATTGCAAATTTTCCGGGTAACTGTACCGTTTTATACCAAATTCTGTAAATGCACATCTTTATGTTTTCAATAATGACAGACAGTCTTCTAAGATAGTTTTCATGTAGCTTCAGCAGTTAAGCTGCCCTTGCTGCCCCATCTCAAAAAACTCTGTATAAGTTTCTATCCCAGTCATGTGCTGCAATAGGAAATTTTGATTTTTTTAATCTGATTTTCTAAATAAATGGCGCTAGCATTGTATAGGTGGTGTTTATGTAGGTTACTAATGTTGAATTTGATAAGGTCAATGAATGCCTATCTCCGAGAGCAGGCACTCATATAACATCTTAACCATGTAAAAAATAATCTGTGCTTTAATTAACACGATGTATTTGTTTACTTTCACGATCTAATCTTTTTGCTTTATGTACCGAGAGTTAAACACATAATGAAATTAAACATAACCTAACCTAACTGAAAATCTAACTAAATGAAATTAAATATACCTAACCAATCTCAAGCCTTAGATTAACATTTCTATATAATATATTTTACTTTTAACAACCTACTCTCCAACTTTACCACTTTCCAACTTAATTATATATTAAAGGTTATCAGATAATGGTTAAATTATTTCAGTCGAGGTATGGAAAGTTCATCGCAAACTGCTGAACCCGATCATCAACCAGCAAGTCGTTAACAAGTTCATCGGGGTGTTCAACAAGCAAGCCAGGAAACTGGCGGCCACTTTCGATGCACAAGTTGGAAAAGGGCGTTTTGACCATGAAAAACTTTTACTTATTTCAAGCTTGGAAACTATATGTCGTAAGCATTTATATATTGGTGTTCTCATTGATTGATGATTTATTATTTGAAAACAATGCTATGGTGTAAATAAATTACTTCTTAAATGATAATAGCTGTACTTCGCTACATTCAGTGAGTCATAGTATTGAAAATAATATACCGTGAACTTTTCTAGTTCCTACCTATTATTATTCATATTTTTTTTAGAAACTGCTCTAGGAATCGACGTCTGTGATAAAAGCAAAGATAATGTGGAATATTTGAACGCTATTGATGATCTGTTAATCATCTTCGTAAAGAGATTCTCAAAGCTGTGGCTTCATAGCAAATACATTTACAACATGACCAGCCTGAAGAGGCAGCAAGATAAGCTGTTGAAGATTATTCACAATATGTCTAATACGGTAAAAAAATATAAAGCTCTGCAAATAAGTAAGAAGCATATAGAAATCGATTCAAATTTAGATAAGAGTGATTTTAAATTGCTTTGATGGTAGCAGGTGAAGGTAGATACACTGCAATAACTATTTTTACCAGCAAGCAGTAGTGTCCACTGTGTTTGGGTTTAAAGGACATTATACCCAGCGTAATTACTGGACTGAAATTTAACATCTTTTGTCTCCGGATGAAGAGCGCATTGAAGGGCATGCAATACTTTCTAATTCAAAGTACCGTATTGTTACTATTTTTAGAATTTTGAAGTGCAATGAAATGGCTCGAATTGCCATTTCATTGCACTTCAAAAATAACTCTATGTAAACTAGTATTAAATTGAATGGAATTAAAACAAATTTCTTAATTCAAGAATTTCGAAGATTACTTACTTAATTTTTAAAAACATTTTATTGCGGCATTTTAGGTTTTACAAGCATATAAAGCAAAATTAGCAGCTGAAAATGCATACGCTACCAATACTGATGAATCGTCAGGTAATTTTAATAATTAGTTTCAATTAATAATTAAAGCAACAGGGCTGCAAATGCATTGGTAATTTTATTTAACAATATTTTCATATGGCACATACAATAAAACATATAAAAAAACGTAAACATAAAAATTTTTATTCTCGAGGGATAGGCAGAGGTGCAACGAGGGCACCCAGTTTTCACCATGTGTGTTCCCTCCTATAATATTATGGGAGCAAGCCCATCGCCATATCGAGCACAAATTCCAGACTTTAATCTCATATTGATCAAAAAAACCCAATAACACTTTGACCTACATAATATTCGAACCGATAATACACCTAGGCAGTCATACTTTTATTTCATTTCATTGATATATACTTCGAAACGTCTAATAATTATATTATTATTTTAGATGAATTCAGACCGTTCGTCGACCACATACTGAAATTATCAATGGAAAAAGGATCACTGACTGACGCCGAAATTGTGGATGAATTGAACACTCTGATAATCACGGGCTATGATACGGTAGCTGATACACTTTGCCACACGCTAATGTTACTTGGCTCCTATGCAGAGGTTCAGGAACGAGCGTACAAAGAGTGAGTATATCCAAAGTGATCATTTGCTATTATTACAGGGTTCAAGTATAGTATAGAACCTCCGAGAGATCAACGGCTCAAGTTTTTTAAAGCCTAGTAATTATGAGGGTCGATGAAGTCTTACATAGACCTATTCGCGATAGTAAATTGTTGTTTAACATCTAGGAATTGTGTACAACTTCTGACACTTAAAGCCTGTTTCAAAGTTACAAGTACATTTTATTTGACATCATATTAAACAGCTAATGTAGATAGTACTCATTTTATTGCCATTTATTTAAGAGCATAGATTTTATTATTATTATTTTTATTTACAGGATACAAGATGTATTTGGGAATGATTTCGATAGAGATGTAGATAAACTGGACTTATCAAAATTAGTATATTTGGAAGCTGTAATAAAAGAATCATTGAGGTATATTCCGACCGTACCGGTAGTCGCTAGATATACCGAAACTGATATTACACTAAGTAAGTATATATATTATCCTTCTGCATTGCAATCTCATATCAATCCGAATGCAAATAATTTTAAAGATTACTCGGAATTCCAAAATCAGGTAATCATATTTTTCAAAAAAAATCCTAACAAGAAGTGAACAACTCAGGACCTGGAAACCACACTAACAGTCTTACTTATAAACTTGTTTTAGCGTTAAGAGCTGATTAAGAATTGGTTAAATAGCTGTCAAAACATCACCGGTCTCCTAGTTTAAACCTTATTAAGAGGCAATATGGCGGGTTTTGACTTTCAGCTGATCGAGTAAATTAGTGTTTTAACTAAGCATAGCTTATCGAAATTTTTATAAGTGAGACTGTAAGTGCGTTACTAAAAACGAACAATGAAAAAAATGTCTTTAATTCGTCAACAAATCCGCAGAGAAATACACAATACCAGCCAATAGCACTTTCTACGTGCTGGTGTGTGGCCTCCACTCGAACTCTGTGTGGGGCGTGGATGCAGACAAGTTCAGACCAGAGAGATGGCTCAACCGTGCCACGCTACCGCAGAACCCCAACGCTTTCGGAGTCTTTGGGATTGGCAGACGATCGTGTATTGGTACGTCAAGATTTATTCACAACTGTGATAAAACCAGTAATATATAAAATAGATTTTAGTGTATGACACGACCTTTCAACAATTTTCACAGTGGCTAGAAAACAATGATATGAGAACTTACGGCCTTATTATAAATCATAGAAAATAAACAGTGCCTTTTAATATATTGCAACTGTCTGCTTAATATTAATAAAAATTACGAGAGATATCCAAATGTTCGCACCCTATTTGTCCTAGTAGACTTCGGATTGACTCGTAATGTAGGAATTGTTCTATTTCAGGTAAAAACTACGCTATGATGTCAATGAAAACTACCATTACTCACATCCTGCGACGATACAAAATTACATCGGACATTAGCAAACTAGTTCTCAAGATGGAAGCTCTGTTGAAGCCAGCATCTGGACAACACATAAGCTTAGAAAGGCGAAAATAAATTATAATTTTATTTTAAATATCCGTTTACATAATTTTCCACAAACTAACTTTAAAACTCCTTGGTGAAAGATTTGTCATGGAAAAGAAACAATTCCTTTACATTTATCATTATGACTCGGACTATGCATAATCAAGTTGTAATGTTGTAAATAAATTTCGTTCTGAGGATTTCGTCACTCTTCAGGGGCATTATTCTCTATCCCGCACGTTATTTTAACCGTGCGTTACAAGCATAACACAACGCATCATGTTTAGGACTATAGAAATTTGGCTTACAGAATACCATTCCACGCACATTTCTCGAAGATAACATGACACGGCCGCGTTACGCGTTTACACTATCATACAGAATAAGGGCCCAGGGCGTCTACTCGCGAAATCGATATTCGATATATCGTGACATTTGTCGTGTCGAAGCCTACTCTGTGACATCGTTTTTAGTATCGTAACGATCATCAAACGAACGAAAGAGATTCGACATTATCGAATTTAAACCTACTCTTAATGGTAACTGTCAGTGACGAAGATTTGCATTTCACATCATCGCATCTGTCATATTTACGATATTTTTATTCTCTTTGTTTACGATAAGCACAATGAGACCTCTTACGCCGTCGTCGGCATTATCGTAGCGTAATGTATTTAAGATTGTGGAATTAATAACTGGTAATTGGGTATTTACGATCAGTTCTAATGCAATTGCGAGGATTTTTATTCACCTTAGAAGCCCACGGGGACGGAAATATGGCCCGTCGCAAAAGGAAGCAGCAAATATGAGAACATTTCAATTACATTATTTTTAGATTTAAGTGGTTCTTTGCTATGAATGTAGTACCTTACCCAATTATCATTTATGAAAATAAGAACAACAAACAAATAAAATAACAATAAGATGATATTTTTATTAATATTTTATATATTAAACGAAAAATAAACAAAAACAATTTATACCTATTTTTTAGCATTGATTTGGAACAAACATGGACATAGGAATGGCTTCTATAAACCTATTTCACTTATCATTATAATAATTAAGACATATTATAGCCAGTAGTTACCTATCAGTTAACAACAAAATAAACATATAATTTATTATTATAATAACTTCAAAGAAAAACAAATTATTGACCAACATTAATTTGATATCATTGTTGGGAATAGAAAGAGCACAAATTCAACTAGCTTGTTGGTTTTTTTTTATAATAAATGTACTATTTCTAGTAATGTTTTCTTTATTCCTGACAATCTTAACTCAATATTAGTCAGTAAGTATTTTATTCTTGTTCCATCTTTACAACCGTTGGGTAATGCCACTCCTTTGCGTTGGCAGCATTCTCGTTAGTCGCGGGGAGGACCTAAACAAAGAAATAATAACTTTAATTTTTTTAAATTATAAATACACTCTCATACATTTGTGTCATCATCAAAATTCCAGGTATGAGTGACTTAAGTCTAAAGAATAGTTTGTACATTAGCTGGTCCGCACTGCACGGTTCAAACATACTTAATCTAAACAAATAAAATAGATATAATTTGTAAATGTACTTACTCGTTGTATAAACATATTTATCAAATTTTCTCAGAAAGTTTTCTTCTTTTAATTATGGCTTCCTCCGATTACATTTTATCATCAGTGATTTTGCCCATGTCAAGTAATAATAGTATATACAAACAATAAATAAAATTCTTGTAAGTAAATAAAATGTTTTAAACTTTGAATGCTTTGAACTGAGGCTTTGAATTATCGAGCTGTCTATAAATTTATATCACTTATGATGTCTTGTCACAACGACTACATAGAGAATATTTGTTTATTTTTATGAATTTAGCAGTTATCATTCACTCCGAACAACGAAATAAAAACATAAATTTAGTCTTTGGTTATGATAAATGACTGAGCGATAATGAATCCGAACATTTGTTAGAGTAGGGTGTTTGACATACTATCGGAGCAGTATCGTATCGTTTCCTATCGTTTCCGACATATCGTTGTCGATTTTAGGAGTAGACGCCCTGCTTCCTTGCGGTTGCATATCTATAAGGAGTGTATGCACGGCACCATCAAAGCGAAAAATTAATAGACAGTTATACACAAAGCTACAATAAAACATCGTATACTTGTACCATTTTTACTTATACAATTTTATATAAATCATAACTGTTACAAAAGTTGTCAATTATGAGTATTTACATTGTGTAAATTAAAACTATAGCAACGACCACAATTTCTTCTTGTAGAAAATTTACGGAATCTGAAATGAAATGTTTGATTTATTTAAGAGATCTGTAGATTTAAAAAGCTAATAACTGTTCTCCTTGCATAAATTTCAATATTTAAAGTTATAAGCTTTTCGTAAAAAAACTATATTCTCTGATTGATTTTGTTGCAAGCATTCTTGTGTTCCGGATTACTCATCATTATGCCACTTATATTTACTGTCTCAGGATAACAGTGCAATATTCTAGTTACTGTTCAGTTTATTATATACTCCTATCGCTTACTAATAGGACTAATGGCTTCTTCGTCTTGTTATTTATTAAAATATAATAAATATAGTTATATTTTCCAATTCAGCATCATTCCTTTTTAACATTACATAATTTTTACAAGACTAACATTACCCATCTAAATATACTGTAGACCTAGTGCAGCAGCATGAGCGAGGACTGCCTCGGCCGCCTGCCTCGTCTCAAGGTGTGACCGTGCCGCCTCTTGCCATTTAGCAGCTGCTGCCTCGAAGCGCCTTCTAAAGAACTCACGTAACGCACGGCTGCTGCTAGGTTACCGCGGTCAATCCAAAACCTATGACATAATTAGTCTATTCAGAGACCCGTAATCTAGACTATTATAATGAAGCTGAAAATTTGTTTGTTTGAACGCGCTAATATCAAGAACTACTGGTTCGAATTAAAAACTTTTTTTTAGTGTTGGGTTGCCGAGGAGAGCTACAGAAAACTCTTTCACACGAGCAAAAGCTAGTCAAATCATAAATGCGATATTCTGTTCGTGTATTACGCTTCCACCAGGTAAACCATTAAACGGATTTATTTTAATACTTTTGTGACTACTATTTTTGTGTGTAAGGTTAAACAGATTGTCAACTGACGGGAGATGATTACTCGCCGGTCGACACAATTATGTCGGCCTGGTTGAATTTTATACGGAGCAAACTGGAACCCCAAGATAGGATAATATGGGCTATTTTATTTTGATAGATAAAAACAAAAACTATAATTTAATAGGTGCAAATATTACCTAGCCCGTTGTAATAAATCAAAGGTATCTAAATCTTTAGGTGGGACTTCAGGAATTTTATCGTACTCTTGTTGCGGAATTCCTGGTATCTGAAAAGTTACAAATAAAAATCCAGTGAAGCTCACGATTTATTTGTATAACTTTTATACGGCAACATTTGATGACTCTGGCGAGATTAAGTCGTCGCGCAGACGTTATCAAATTGTTACCGAGAAATATTAGTAACTAGACAGTACAGTAACATGAAACTAAAAGTTGCTTTAGCAACTCTCAATACCTTCATAAAAAGCAGAGCCGACTGTAGCCAGGAAAGCATATAGACTGGCAAAGTTCCACCTTCTTGCTCTACCAACGCCACCTTCAATGCGGTCCTCTCCATCTGACATCACATAAAACTTTACTACAGTTAGGTGACCAATCATTAAGCAGCATTATACCGCGGTTCTATTACGCAAGTAGCCTGCATGTAGCTGAACTTGCATGCAACATGACTTTTAAAAAAATTGCTATATGGTGTCATATCTGCAAAATGTATTCACAAGGAAATTGCGGCTTTAGTTCAATCCGTCAGCTTACCACATGATACTTCTGCCGTAATACACTCTCCGGCACCACTCCTTTCTCTCTAACTGAATCTGGTATGGCCTTCAGCACGCTCAGTACGAGTTTATCATCATCACCTAAGCAGGGTAATATATGACGAGCATTATGTAACAAACTTTATTTTTGAGTTATTTTGGCATATATTAAAAAAACTAAAATGATTGTAAACTATAACAATTAAGGACTTAATATTAATATGTATATTAGTTATAGCATCGTATTAGTGTTAACTGTAATTGATGTTATAATTTCGTCTAACAAATAATTATTACCAGATGCCTTTTCTATAGCCTTTAGTTCTTTATCCACTTTAACGTACTGTTCTCCCTTCTTTGTAGCGGCCAAGAGAGCGGCTCCTGCAGTCCACAACTCTTGCGATCTTTTCGTCTCACGCTCGGCCTTTAGACGGGCTGGAAAAATATCCACCTTTACTCTATTTATTTGCATAACAATATAAAGGTAACAATATGATTTTTATAGCCTTCTAACTACTTATATTTTTAAGGCAGAAAGCGAGGAAACAAACAAGCTAATTATCTGAACGAATATAATCACCGCGTGCAAAGTAACATCATATATTTTTATTAAACAAAACAAACATCATGTAATAAATTTTATATTTTTTAACGTAAAAATTGGAAACTCATTTTCGATTTATGTTACTGGTCAATAGTAACGCGTCACAAAATACCGTTCAATTTATCCTCGACTACTTTCAACTTCGTTGCCGTCTCGGCCAATTGATTCGCAAACTGTTTCTTCTCAGATGCCACTTTCTCCTCTACCAATTTGTTCAGTTTCTCTGTCGCCTGTATGAATGCAAATCGCATTGTATTTAAGGAAAATGTTTTTTTTTTATATTTGGTATCAATTGTCTGGTTTCTATTTGTGAAAGTGTTAAATTAAAAAAAATATCTAAGCCTGTTTAAGTAATAATCTTCGTGAGTGATAAAAGATTCACTAAAGAAATCTTGCATTAAATTTATTAATACGTATATACATAGCATTAACTTCAGTAATAAGTACCTATAGACAAACAATTTGAATATAATATTAATAATGAAATTAAAAAAAATCACCTCTTTCTCTTTCTGCTGCATTCTTATTTGTAAAGTTTCTTCATGTCTCTCAGTTTGTTTCTTCATCGCGTCTTTTAACATCTTTTCGTTAGCACAGCGTTGATCATCATACTAAAAATAATCTGGGTTATACCATTCGGAATATACTTTACGATGGTGAAAATAAAAGAATTTGTCGAAGAATGCAGGGTAATTAAATGAATTTATAGTATCAGTAAATGGACATACGGTCTACAACTCTTATTAAACACAAACTACATCTTACTAGCAGACAAGAGTAGAGAAACTAAGAACCTTAACCAAAATAAACATTTTATTCAAGTACCCGTTTCTTAAATTCCTTATCCATGTCTAGTAGTCTTTTTTTAACAGATGCATCAATGACTGCTTCTCTGGCTTTGTTGATATTATCGCCTTGCGGCAAAGCTGGCAAAATATATTAATATTTATTATATGGTGACCTGGAAAACTAGCTACACTACAATAAATTGTTATTTTCGCTGGACCATGCCTAGGGCGGATTTTGAGCTGAATAAGATAGTATTATTCGGTACAATGCCATCAGCCTAATACACTATACTTCATGTACCGGCCTAAATTTGATTTTCAAGAATAATTACGATCGCTAAATATCTTACTTTCTAATCCTCTATTAATACGGTCGGTCATGCCAGCTACTGCTTCGCCCAAATCCCTTTTCAACAATTGAATCTGTTACAAATAAAAATAAAGTGGAAAAAAATACATTCACAGTATAATTAAGACAGATAATGCGGCAGATCGAAATAAATACCATTATAAAGACAACATACATATCTGAAAGCATGATAGAGTAGTAAATCCGGGTCGCCTGGTAGTGACGGCTTCTTCTGATCGTACTTTAGACCAGGAAATAAACTTTGATTTTCCTCTACGTATTTACCCATGAATTCTCCAACCTAGAAAAAAATAGAAAGATAAAAGAATAAGACTCATTCGCTATACCTCTACCTCCAGATCTACAGGGATCATACCCAAAACGCCTTTCTACATTCTAATACAAAACAAAAATATGTATGGAAGTGATATGGCCTAGCGATAATTCTGTATCTCAATCTTTTACTTTTTTGTTTTCTATTGACGTTAACAATTGTAGAGACGTCTTAACTACGGCCCCAAATGTAAGCTAATACGTAAAGGTAGCAGTGGGGAAGGGTACATATAACTCGATTTCTACCGGCTTCCCTTTATATAGGATTTATGTAGATTTTAATTATCTTTAGAAGTATTTGCAGACCGCAATAATGAATATTAACTTATATGTTATGTCAGGTCCCTTTCGAAAAATTTCACTTTCGCCACTGATAGCTGAGTAGGAAGAGTTTATTAAAAATTATCCTTAAATGAGGTGTTGACTATAAGAAACTTCATCTAACATAATCAAAATCAATAATCGTACATAGAGTTACACTACCTTCTGCCACTGTCTATCCATGACTATAGATTTGTCGTGTTCCCACTCATACTCTGATTTCATAGTCGTGATCCTATTTTGGTAGTCTTTAATCATACATTTGGTGTTATCTATTTCGTCTTTGGGCGCATCGACGCCACATGAGAAATATCGGGTTAATTCATCTAAAACAGTTTAGGTAAGCATGTATATAATTTAGTTTCAGACACATTATATCCGCCGTGCATTATATACTCTCCCACTACTGGGAACGGGCCTACTCTATTACTGAAAAGGATTAGGCCTTAGTCCACTACGCTGGCCTAGTGTGGATTGGCAGACTTCACATACACTTAAAATTCTCATATATATAGAGCTTCTTAAGTATGAAGGTTCCCTCACGATGTTTTCTTCGCCGTTAAAACAAGCGATAATTCACAAAGAATTTACACATAACTTTAAAAAATCACAGGTGCTTGCACTTGGGATTTGAACTTGCGGACATTCGTTACTACAGTCCGTTCCACTCCCAACTAGGCTATTGCCGCTTAGACAGATTAACTGTGGTTGAATTGGACAAAATAACATTTTTTTACAGCAAAAAAAAAATATTTTATCTTACTTATACTTTGCAAAGAAAACCAATATACATATTAGTATAGTATAGTCTAATAATACTACGAACCCAGTTGTGTCTTGGCACAAGCAGCTTTTTTCAAATAATCTTTGACTTGTTCTCCGCGCTTGCCCATGGCTGTATGAAGATCATCCAGATTAGACAGAGAGAAATCTAGCATCATCTCTTCTACAAGCTGAAATAAAAGCCAGTATAAAAAAATTTAGGAAGCGGTCTCGCTTAATACTGTAGGGATCCCTTGCTTATTCTGCAATACATAGTCCTAACTTGCTGTAATACAGATGCAGTAACAGATTATTTTATTATGAGGCAAAATAAAAAATACTATCTATACCTCGGTGGGTATAATATCTACTTTTTACCTACGTAGGACTTACCTTGTTGTAATTTGCACATGCTCTTTTCGCAGCACGGTAATTATTGATAGCCTTGTCTCCGAGATCTTTGATGCATTTCTCGATTTCACAAATATCCTTAGTTATTAGAGGTGGCGGTACTCTTTGGCATGGTGTTAATTCTTCAGCGACTTCTGCAAATTTGTTTTAAGTAGTCCATAATTCAGGTACCCTAAATATCTAAATATTTGAGTCTTAAATGAACCGTCATATGAAGACTAGAATTAAATATATTCGTTTTTTAATGCTCCTATGATTGAGGAGATCCAGATTTCAATAATGAATCATAAACAGTATTCACCAGCTGATTTCTTTTCCTTCGGTTCATCTGGTACGGCTGGAAAATAAAACTTATATGAAGATACAAATAAATAAACTACTCTTTGTGTAAAAACAATGTCAGCGGTTCCATCTAGCCTTTAGTAACTTCTAACATATTTGTTTTATCTTATAATGGTGTTAATTGCTATGTGTTAAGTAGCTTCATTTTAAACCAACAAGGAACATTGAGCAAACAGTGTAACATTCCGTTAAAAGAATTTTTTGCTAGTGTATATCTATGTTATTATGAGGCTTAATCATATCTGTAATGTCTGAGGGTGATACACGCAGTTTATAATTCAGTTTTCGAATGATATTTCAACTGTTTATGGACGGACGAGACTTACCAGCAGAACGGCTCGCTCGTCGCATCATGCAGGTTAATAAAAAAAATAGCCTAAAAATCTGTATCTATTAAAAAAACTAACCTGGAATATCAACGGGACCGCCTTCCAAAGAGCACTGTTTCGGATTGGTATCATCTGCGAAGTAGTTTAGTAAATATTTTCTTAAATCTTCAACGCATTTGAATGCGAACTCTGAATAAGTCATATTTTCTCTATAAACGATAGCTATTAAGTCATCAAACCATGGGGCGTTGAGTGTTAACCAATCACGGACTTCAGGGTTACGCCTAAAAATGTTTTTATACATTAGTTTCTTTGGATATATATTATATATAATACTTATATCGTTATATCGTTATGGCCTCCTGTATTATCTAATACTGTAGGTTTTAAAGCAAGCTGCAAAACAAACCAAAACACATAATAGGTACTTCTAAAGCCAGTCTAAATATTATTATATCCCACATTTCTTCGTGGTCAAATACTGCTTGGATGTACCAAGTACAAGCAAAAATAGTTAGTATTAACGACTACTATTTATAACAAATTCAAATACTCTTCAATATGCTATATTGTTGGAATTTTCAGAGCACAGTTGAACAGATTTTTGGATGAAATTTTACACAGGGATGGAACATGTTCTGGATTAACATAATATTATCGGGAAATTTTAATGCCAGTAGGTAATTCGAATTTTCAATTTGATTTTTTAAGTAGATGAAGCTGTCATCGAATAAATGGCTTTAGTGATTTAGATATTTTTATAGCGGGAAAGGCCTTTAACGCGTACAAAGCCTTAGACAATGCCTAGTCTATCACAAACACCAACTTAATATCCTCACTTGGCATAAGCGGCGAAACCTCCTGCCAAGACCAGAGCCGCCATGCTCCCCCAAAATAGACGAGTGTCCCTCGGTGGTGGGGGCGGCGGCAAAGGCGGTGGGGGGCAGACCTCACGCTCTTTAGGATTCTTGTATTTACGAAACGGATATGAGTATGAAATATATGCGATCTGGAATTCTGTAGCGTTGCGGCAGTGCTAGGAGTTAAGAAATGGTTTATTATCTTAAAATATATTTTAATTTAATTAATTACCATTGAAACTTTTTATCCTATATATTGGTTATTTACCAATTTTGAAGCCGGTGACCAATTAAAATAGCTAACTAAGCTAGATAAATACATGAACAACAAAATAAATACGAAAACAATGTTTTAATTAGTAGGTAATGATATGTTATATTTTGTTTTTAATGGTTTATGAAGACGGCTTAATTTTTTAAAATTTCTACGCCACAATGCAGTAACTGATAGAATTGCAATTAAAGGCATAAGATCTAAATTCTTTATATACTCTGACGAAATTATGTGTCGGAATAGGAGAAAGAAGAAACGATTAGAACACCGGTCTTCTTTTTCTTCTTCTTGTACGCTTACGTAGAATGATATCGAATACGAGCAAGACTTATAGCACTAAACACAAACAAACTTACAAACATTTTCCTTGCATTGATTATATTCGGAGTTATTCTAATCATTGTATATATTTTTGTAAACTGGGTTTGATTTTATTATTTTGATCCATCCGAGTTTGAAATGTTCTTTTGAGACATTAACTTTGGCACTTTATGCTGATAAATTTCTTCTAAAAAAAAGTTTTGATGCAATATTTTTTTTTATCACAGACCTACTTAAGTCCACTTGATTACGGACAATTAATTGAATTAATTTAGGAAGTTTATAAAAAACAGTAATAACTAGAACCTAGCACTACCAAAAACCTAGATGCATACGCTTCTTGTGCATACTCAAAGTGCGCTACTCAAAGTGAACTATTGTAAGTTACCCACCAGACTTAAAAATTAACTAAAACTAAAGAAACTTCCCAAGATCTGCATACTAATAAGCTGCATGGTAATCCTATAAGAATAAAATTATTCCGTGAAACTTTTTATTAAAATAAATAAAATGTTTTTAAATTATGAAGTTAAACAATAAAGTAGGTCTATGTAGTCCCAGTAATTCAACACATTATACAAAAAAAGAGTACTTGCGTTAAATTCAGGGGCACAGCTGCCCTTCCCTTACTCCTATTTGTTCAACTACCCACACGTCTGGGTCAGAGAATTCTAATTTATATAGATCTGCGTTTCAATAAATAATTCACTTTGGGTCTGGCTATAAGTCCACTAACCAAAGTTTATCAGTACGTCGTAAATATGTACTTATTTCTGACTCACTCTGACTAACTGATAAGTCATGACACCTGCTGCAAGTTAAATATTCGTTTAAATTCCAAGTGAATTTACATGATTACATATGTCAATAAAAACGATAGTTGTTCATATTCTGCTATACAAAGTTATCTCACACAATACCAATACAACATTTAAGACAGTTATTGCACTGAAAGCAGTAACACCTCGTCTCACCTGGGGCCTTATTCTCTATCCCGCACGTTATTTTGACAGTGTGTAACAAGCACGTAACACAACGCATCATGTTTAGTACTATAGAAATTTGGCTTACAGAATACCATTCCACGCACATTTCTCGAAGATAACATGACACGGCCGCGTTACGCGTTTACACTATCATACAGCATAAGGGCCCAGTTTGGAAAGCTGATTTTGTAAGAATGTTCAATCAAATTTTAATTTAAAGTATAATTATAAATCGTCTTAAATTGTAAACAGCCCCAATTTTGTACCAAGTACATAGAAAGTATTTCTGAAAAACACCCGTTTGGCCTTTAGCTGTTAAATTTATGTATCAAAACTTTAAGTATTTTTAAAGTCACGCCATGACAAAAAACCATAAACGTCAAAGGAAACATAGAAATAAAAAACATTATGTTAATTTATTACATACAACATTTTAATATTTACATAAATTAAGATCCGTCCACATTTAACGCTGGCAGCGAAATTCAAGTCACTTTTAAATTAAATGCAAAATGTTTTATGCAAAAAAGAAATATGAAAATTTTTGCTATTTTTCTATGTCCAGCAGTAGTTGTTACTTTTACATTTTTAAAAAAGATTTTTGATATTCTTCACAAAATTCTCAACCTTTTAACAAATAAATCAATCGATTTTTTTCAATTTTCTATTTAAAAATAGAACTTTGAACGAAAGTGGGGTATACTTTAATGTACTTACTGGCTACACTCACTTCATAAAACCAACTCAACGATGGTAAAACAAACACTCCAAAAAAACTGTTTTTATATTCAAAAATAAATATGAAGTAGAATAATAATATTCACACCATGTTGTGTATGCCAAAAAATCATAACACGGCAGTTTCCTCGTTTTCCCGTTTTTCTATATAATTATATTATATCGAGCTATCATTCACCTAACATTAATAATAATGTGAACCTTTTGTTTAAATAAATAACAAGTTATATAAATTTACTAAAGCATTTTTAATTTCGCTACATAATATTATTATTTTATAAATCAGTGTTATAATATTGTCTTGCCAGATGCAATGTATACTATTCCCAATATTTACTTCTACGTCATTGAACAGCAATTCTTGAAGAAAAATTTCATGCTAAATGCTGACGTATGTGCCACAAAAAGCTGTCTAGCTACAACATACAGGTTCATATGTAACAAAGTATACCTACTATAGTATAAAGCGACACGTCGTCTACGCATACATATGACTTTATAGTCGATTCCTGTCAGTCGATAATTGTTTGATCATACTATTTGAGAATAGACAAGTGCAAGTATCAAAAACCAAACTGACAAAATCATTGCAAAATCAATTAATTTTGATTTAAAATATAAACAGTGTATAATTGACTGTAAAAGGAGGATGTGAATATATCTTTACTATCTTTTACTGAAGAACGATGTGACGGATAAGATAGGTTATAAGACTCGGTATTTAACAAAATGTTCATAATAAGTTTGATGATAATTTCCATTTCTAACTATGTGAGATTAAACGCAAGACCTATGTAAATTTTAAGCATTGATTTCAAAGTCTTACCGATAAATATTATTTATCCACTTTTAATTTAATCAGTACATGGTTGCATAGATTACATTAAAACAATGACAACACTGAATAACAATATTTACAGGTAGAAAGGTACTCATGTTTCTTTCAATAAATAAAATATTGGTGTTGTAAATTCATAGGTAATGTTTGTATGAGTTGAAGGCGTGTGGTGTAGGTGTTGCGTTTATCCCCTGTGCCGAGCGCCGTGTTCAGAGATAGAGCAGCCCGGAGACGGAGGCGTGTGCCATGAGCGCATGCGCGGCCTGGCGCGTCTCGAGGTGGTGCCGCGCGGCGCGCGCCCAGGCCGCGGCCGCCGCGCGCGCGCCGCCCTGCAGCAGGTTCACGTAGCGCAGCGCCGCGCCCAGGTCGCCCTGGTCCATGTAGTACCTGCGCGTACGCACACACAATCTTGTATTATCGCAACACATTTTCACAGAAATCTCTAGCTGTCTTCGTTTTTGGTAACAGTTTTCTTACACCCTGTATATGCTCGTATTCGAAGATACAAATATATAATACCAGTGTTAATACCAATGGGAATAGGTATACAAATTACCTAAAAATAAAATAGATTTAACTAAACTCACCTCGCCCTCTGTATGATGTCGAACGTGTCCAATTTCGTGAAATCTGTGGGCAGGTTGTCCAACTCATCCTTGGGAATTTCAGAAAACTGAAAAAAGAAAATATTACTCAGAACCTAAAATTAAATTCCATGTAGTCCCCAGGCCATAAAACCTGCCACTAAACGATGCAAGCAATAAGAATGACTAAATTGGAACTTCGTCACAGTAGTACATACCTTTTGGAACAAAAGCTTCGATTGCAACCACGAAAGGAAGTAGACAGGCAAAGAGGCGCCGTCACGTCCCACCAACGCCACCTTCGCCGCTGTCTTCTCCATCTACAAACAGCAGATAGCGATTACAATATTAGTGCATATTGAAAAGGAAGTAGCTTTTAATATAATATTGAGTATATTTATTACACGATTAGTTTTAAATTAATTTTTAATTTATTGAAAATATTTATGTAAAATTTATTTTTATCAAAAGTATATTCGAATACTAATTTGTTTAAACAAGTGCATTCATTGATAAATTATTTTACTGCATCCCCAATCTTCACTTATATGGTGTGATTCTGTACATTTGATTCCATTCATAAATCGCGCGACAAGCTCGCGTCCTATAAATATGTACTTATAAGTTTACTGCCAGCTCAAGAAAGTTTTGACATGAAATATCTTAGCAGTCGTTGAGAAAAAAAGTATTAAGATGTTTTGTGTCTACATTTGCCATTATTTTTTTACAATAAAAAAAAAGTTGTGTATTATTTAAATTAAGATTTTAATATGTCTGAACATGATCACTGGTAGAGATGACAACTTGAAACAAATATTAGCGATTAGCGTTAGCTTCATACCTTATCGAACCTCTCCCTGAGCGACCTCTCAGTAACGATGCCCTTCTCGCGGACTTCCGCCGGGATCCCCTTAAGTATCGTTTGCACTAACTTGTCATCTTTACCTGTTATAAAAAAGTTTTATCGATAAATGTTTAATAAACAATCGATAATTATCGATGACTTTACTATTTATAACACCTAAATTTAAATATTAAAGTAGTAAATTTAGTCTAATTTTTAACAATAGAATATATATTTTATTATTTTCAAATGATAAAAATAATAACTTTTCCTTGTATACAACAAACACAATGTTTCGCAATTACTACATTCAAACAATCATTCAATTTCATGACTTCTCCATTTTTTCATCTACTCATACTTCGTTGTAGGTAGTATTAAAAAAGTATTCTGACCAGCTTTTTCGAGTGCGGTGAGTTCCCCGTCGACCTTGGTCTCGGGCGCCTGGCGGCGCGTGGCGGCGAGCAGCGCCTCGGCCGCCGCCCACAGCGACTGCGAGCGGCGCGCCTCCGCCTCCGCCTTCGCACGCTCTGGCACACGAAACAACACAATATATAACTTGTAACTAACTCACTAAGTAAACTTCACAATTATATTATTCATATTTTTTTAAATACAATGCCGCTATTGCCGTAGTCTTATTACAATACGACTGCAGTGCTGAGGTCTGGAGTTCGATGCCCGGTTCGGGCAAAGTGATATTGGATTTTTCTACTCAATATCAAACATCCCCTGCGTACCATGTAAAAAATATACAATAAAAACATGAAATGCATTACGTTTGAGCGTCTGCTCTATGGCCTGCAGTTTGCCCGCCATCGCCGCTAGCTCCTTCTTGAACTGCACTCGCTCCTTCTCCACTTGCTCAGACACTGATCGGCTGAATTTCGCCATCACCTGTCACAAAAAAACATCGATATTGAAGAGTATATTTCTGTAATTGAAGTAATCTATAAACGATCCCAGTGGTAACCTTGGGTAAAACCATTCACTCAAAATAAAATGTATTCTGATTAGTCCCTTCTCGTGTTGACCAATACTATACATATTTGGATTCCATTGCACTGACCATCGAGTGCGATGCAGTCATTTTTCCGTGTTTTTTATTAAAAAAAAAATACGGAACATAAATATGGAACAGTAAACTATGTCAAACCTCCTTCTCTTTCTTGCTAAGTCTATCTTGCAACACTTCCTGCTGGATCTCAAATTGTTTCTTAAGTTGCTCTTTCAAGTGTCTGTTAGCCTCTGCTTGGATGGCTAGACTCTGAAAATAAAAATAGATTAAAAAATCATGGATATCAATAATACTTTTTTTCAGTCCTTAATAATTTAAAATTATTTCTATTTTTTTTCTACTAATGAAAAAAATAGTTCATATATTTTTGACTGTAATTGATGTTCACCATATAAATATCTAGTCTAGTATATTTATAAAAAAAGCATACCCTCTTTTGGAATTCCTTCTCCCTCTCGATTCTCTCAGACTTAATCATATCCTCGACCTTAGCTTCAATTATTGCTTTCTCGTCGTGGCCTTAAAAATTTCGGAATGGATAACAATAAGCCTCTTTTTTCATTCAAATTATATCAAAAGCCTAGAAAAACAATAATAAAACTTACATTCAATAGCCCTATTGATTTTCAAGTCCCTAACAGTCTGCAACTCAGCCAGCTGGTTTTGCAGGAATTGAACCTGAAAAAAAAACAGTAATTGTTACCATTTACAATGAAATCCAAAAAAAAATTGCTCAAACCAAGAAAAGATATTATACATCTACAGCACTTTTTTTTTTGCACACAATTGCTAAACAAATGTTTATACAGGTGTTCCACTTATATATATTTTTTTCGATACAGTTTACTTTTTTAATGGAAGACGCAAAGGTCCTCGACCATACAGGCTAGTCTATCATTAGGTGTTTCGTTCAACCATAAATAGAAATTTTACCTGCTTAAGCGCATAGAGTAGCAGCAAATCGGTGTCGCCTTTGATGTCAAGCTTGCGAGTGTTAAGATCCAAGCCCGGGAACAGAATCTGCAACTCCTCCTTGTACGCGTTGCGAGCCGTTTCCACCTGTTGGTATCACATTGTTACATTAAAATATGTATGTTTTTAACTTTTAAACTCTGTCTTTCCTGTACCTCCATTTTACTTTTTGAAACAAAACCTTAGCGCATTTGTATTGAATTTAAAAGTACGCGTTCACGAAAAAATAAATTACTTTATTCAAATAAATCACTTGTAAACGTGGCAATTAAACTTTATTCTAGGTCTATTGTCGCTATGAAACTGACAGTAAAGTTGACTTATTTCTTAAGTTTGGTAATAAAACACAAGCAACTTTACCTTATTCCAATACTTGTCGCTAAGCACGGATTTGTCCAGTTCGACTTTGAACTCGGCCTCTGCGGCGGCCAGGTCCGCCCTGAACTGCTTGATGTACCGCTGCGTCGCCACGATCGACTCCGGCGGCGCTTGCACACCAGCCTTTATCATGCGATCTAATGTCTCTGGAAAAAAAACAATAATTGATGGTATTATAACTGACAAATTAGATTGAGCAGGAAAATAACAATGTATATGCAGAATGAAGTATACTCTAAAAGAGGCTTAATAGGTGAATATATATTTACAACAAATTACAAAATCCAGAATTTTCTCTTAAGGCACCTCCAAAGATTTCAATGTATTATTCAAGATTACAAAACAATTGAATTATTTTTTCAGACATGGTAAAATGAATTAAATGGACTCATCAATTGAATATGAATTGTTGACTGTTATAATAACTGTATCTTTTAATATAGTTATTATTTTGCCAGCCTGTCATTTTATTTAAATTCTGTTGAAAGGAAACTTTATTACAGCCAGGAACACATTTTTAAATTATTCATTTATAAATAAGATACATTTGTAAACGTACCAATGGCGAGTTTCGCTTTAGCCGACGCTTCCTGTGCCTTCTTGATTGCACCATCCCTCTCTGATTGAGCGCCCTGTAGCGCCGTGAAATACTTCCTATCTAGGTCATCTAGAGAGGATTCCACAACCTGTAAAAACAAATACACAATTTAAACTAATATAACAACATTCCACTGGCTCAATATTACAAGGTTCTACGATATATATTATAAAGGTGATCCATGAAAACATGTTTGATCAATATTTTACGTGTCTTATAAAATAACGTGCGGCGCGTACCAGCGTCTACGATAAACAATTACCTTATACAGAGCCTTATTATAATCTGTGCAGTACTGTGTGGCCTTTTTAAAGTTGTCTACGGCCATCTTAGTGTTTTCGTGCATGTCGTGTTCAAGTTCCACCATGTCCTTAGTGATTTTCACTGGTGGAGGGGAGGCCGGCTCACATTTCTCTGTTTGGACTAGTGTTGCTGTAATATGAGAAATAGTTTTTATGTAAAAATCATAAATTATGTCTATATTACCACCTATAAGACAAAAATTAACTCTCATTGTTAAAACCAACATAGTCACATGTTATTTTCATTGAGTATTCTTGAGTAAATTATTGCCAATTATAAAAAATAGGACTCCCTAATAAAGACACTACATAATTAACCCTACAAAATTAATTGAACTCAATAAATTAATATGTAATTTTTTTTATTGTAATTGAAATATTGATCACTCATAAGTGTAAGAAATTCAAAATTTCAAACGAACTTAACATTTTATATATTGTTTTACCTGGTGTTTCAACTTTAGGTGTTTCCAATTTCTTTTCCTCATGGTACAACGGTTGGAATGACGGCGGTGGCACTGTTAGCAAACATCTCCGGCTGTTAGTTATATCACTCTTATGATCAGTTATAAGCACTAATGATAAGTTATATTTTTAAAGAACCAGAAGGATTTCGAAGGATTTTTTATGAATTTTATATACCATGATGGTGAATTTTACTCAATTTTCTGCTTTTTTACATTTTAGTATTTAAAAGATGAGACATAAAATGAAAGTTCTTACTGTAAATTACCATGTTACACAATATAATTCAATACAGCTAAATCTAATACAATAGAAAAGTGAATAAAGGATGAAACCAACATAATGTGTGTTTTTACAGTAAATTTAATTTGGTAGGGTAACCAGTAATCATGTATAAAACCACAAAAAAACATGCTTTAAACCATGAGATAAACAAATTAATCAAAACTTATTTTATGTTATTTGCTATAAAGGTGTATTTTCTATTAACATATACTCACACTGGTAGTCTTTCTTAGCAAAACTTTTAGCAGCATCAGCATCTATGTCTTGTTCTGATCTTGGCTTGACATCTGGTGGCGATACACCCTCCTGAAATAATCATAAAAGTTTTTGAAATGTCTGAAAAAATTTTAAATAATAGAATAAAAGTTGGTTTTTAAGGAATTATTAAACTTCAAGTAACCATTTTAACAACCTCAGATATAATGTTAATAATGTTAATTTATCCAAATTATAATTCAGAACATATAACTCTAGGACCTAGGTATTTTATGGCGATGCTTTTTGTCCTGAATTTATTATTTAGTATTCACAACTTTACTTCTATCTAAATATTTTACACAATTAGATGTGACAACTCTATACATCAATCCGGTCTATTCAATATAGATATTATAATTACCTTTCCAAACATAAAATGGCTGAGTGCGGTGGTTGCTTTGTTAAACTGGTTCACTGAGAACTTCCAATATGTAGTGTTTTCTTGATAGACAAGCGCCACAAAGTCATTGGCCCAAGGGATGTTTGATTCTAACCAGTTTCGTGCCTCCGGACTGCTCCTGTATCAGTGTTGATACCAAAAATTTATGAATGGGCACAAGATGTTTATACCATGATATTGTGTGGCAATGAGAAGGTCTAAGATATATTTCTTATGTATATTACTTTGTATGAGCCGGCCCTGCCAGGCTAACTGTTATGTTTAAGGAAACACAATATTTCAGTAGATGAATATTATGTTTATTCAGCATCATAGCTGACAGTGACAGTGACATTTCTTCTACCCACTTCAGTCACAGTTTTTAACAACAAGTGTTAAGGAAATGGGTAAACATACCTATGCTAATACATAACATTAATGAACATAGTCAGGTTAAAAAATAAAAACAACAAAGTCATACTTAGCGTAAACTACAGCAGCTCCCGTTAGCACGGTAGCACCGACAGCACTCCACAAGAGTTTGCGTGATTTGGGAGGTCTCGGTGGTGTGGCACACTTGTCGTCCTGTTGCGCATATTGCCGTCGCGGCGACCGCATTACTATTAGCGCAGCAGACGTTCCATCTATCTGTCTTCTTACCTGAAAAGACATGGAGCATAAATATCTATAAAAACTATAAATTAAAATTTTAAAATTGTAATATACTGATTTGGCAATTAAAGAATAATTGTAATATTCTTGTGAAACATTTTTTTATGAGTTTCCCTTTTTAGATAGGAATAATATATGCTAATCAATCAATATAGCATAGCTGATATAAGCATAACAGTAATATAGTATATGAGATTTATTTACAGATGTCATAAATTTCTAATGGCAAATAAAAGATTTAAATTATTTTTCTTAGTAACAAATTAGTTCCTAATACTTGCATACTAATGAAGTTCTAATAAGTATCATATTTAAAACAAAACATCTACAACTTGTGCAACTAATAAAATCTATATCTATGTGTGGCATAAAGACAGAGGGGAAGAAATCACTTACTATCTAGAAAATGGTATAATAACACATTTAAAAGAATGAATTTTATTATTTTTAACAAAACATTTTATTTACAAATAGTAACCATAATAAGCATAATATGCTTACTGACTAATTAATCAAGAGATAAAGACCTAAATCGCTCCTCACTATACTACTGCTGTATACATAATATTTATAATGCTATATCCACAGTACTACATGGAAGTTTATGATACTTTTTCCTATTAATCTTCATAGTGGACTCATACTTACGACCGGATCGAAAGCGATCCTCTGACCTAGAATTTGATGAAAAATATCTACAGTGTATACACCGCCTATTATTTTAGGTTATTTAGGGTAATGACGTTAAAAGATGTTATGTAAGGGACAATAATGTCAAGGTTGATCTTATTATTGTTGATTACGGCATCAAAACAAAATAAATCCTTGGAAATCTCCCATCAGAACCCCATAATGTGACAGCAAACAGCCTAAACTCGGGAAAACATTAGTGTAAAATACACAGATAAATTGGTTTATGGCTACTATTTGTAAACAAAATGTAAGGCTTAAATTATAATATTATGAATTAGACTAAAGAATGCGAATTATTTACATACCAATACCAGTTTTGCATTTGATAAATGATTCGTAAATTTATACATTTTCGGCACGAATCTCTTTCCACTTGGGCCGTCAAAATCCCAGAGACTAAAGACGTAATGACAGTCCACAGTTTATATTAGAACAGATAAGACTTAGAGTTTACCAATTGTTCATTGTCTATACTTATAAATTAGTCGATACTCGATATTGTTGTTCTAAAATACATAAAATTATTTAAAATTCATATACAAACAAATCGATACTCAAATACGTATAACTTTAAATTAATTACAATATAAATATATCACTTACTAATTGTAAAATAAATACATAAAAAGAAAAATATTAAAAAATTAGGTAACTCAACTGCAGTCCTGTCAAAATTTTAATCACAGTGGAAAAGCTTTGAATTATTTCTGCTTTAAAATGTTTCGCTGTGCATTTACAGGTAAATAATAAATTAAATGTAACAATTTACGCACACAATTGTCTATAAATAACTTTTTGTGGTTCTAATATGATTTTATACAGTTTTGTTGTTATGATGTTTGACTTGTTTTGAGGTTAATTTTTCTTTTCAGCAATACGGAGAATACGGCCTCTTTCGATACCTGTTTACAATACGGCCAGGATCATTAAGAATGACATAAAAACTTTTTCCACACTAAAAAATATTCAACTAAATACGCCTTTGTGTTCCCAGCAATCTTTATTATCTAACAAACGGGTACTTGAGATTTCCAAAACCATATTACCTTCTGTACCTGCTAGATCTGTTACGAAGTTTAGTCTTAAGCGTGGGAAAAGGAAAACTGTTAAAGCTGCTGTACGCAGATTCTTTAGACTACACTGGGGTGGTTGGATAAGAACAAAAGTTGGCAGGCAAAAGAAGTTATGGAAGAAATCCCTAGCACAAAAAAGGAGGCTGAGACAACATGTTTTTTGTAATGCCACACAAAACACACTTTTGGACAAAATGGTCACAAAATTTTGGAAGAAACCCAAGTATTATGTTGAAGATCCTTATGCTCCCGTACCATACCAGAGAAGAATATTATATTACTCGGAAAAAACCTATTACAAGAAATTAACTACACTTGAAGTTAGAACAATAAATAATAACTAGATGTTTGAACATAGTCTTTTGAATTTAATACTTATATACACAAATCAATTTATTTTGTAAGCCTATTTGAGCCTCAAGGAAAATAGTTGGGAATATTTTGCAGCTTGTCCAACTTATATCATTTTGGCTTTACTGTATCCAACAAGTTAAATTAGTAATGAACCAAGAACTTTAGCTGTGGTACCAAAAGAAGCTGTCTTTGGCAAGTAGTGGTTCCCATGTATTGAAGCCTAAAGGCACTTTCAAGTCTCTACCTCCATTCTATTCCTCGTCTAGGGCTAAGCTAGAGGTGATTAACAATCTCTCGGAGAACTGTAGTAGTCTGATGCAAAAAATACCCACTAAAGACAAATGTTCCAGTTATACCTTGGTTCTATTTTCTGAAATTAAAATACTTCTCTAACATATCTCACATTGGAGGATCCAACACAATAATGCGTTTAGGTCAAATATTACTTACTAGGTACTTATGATGACAATGCTCATACACAGGTAGTGTAAAACGTAGACCCGGTTGTAAAGCGCGCCATAATTTATGCAATATAAATGAGACAATTAAATAAAGAATTTAGAGAAATAAAAAAGTGCCTGTTTAAAGTTAACACTATTTCACTAGTACCTATAAAAAAATATCATATAGGTAGGTACTAATGAAATAGTGTTAACTCTATGGTAAGTACATGATATCTACATAGAAAATTTCATATAATATGTATTAGGTACTTACCTACATTGACGGGTTCCTACGTTATGAAATTTACTAAAATAAATGATTCGTTTAAGATCCTCAAACTTATGTAAGTATAGATAATTTTTTTTTCGTTTTGGATATCAACGACTACGAATATCAGACACATCCCTATTATCTACTACATAAAGTAAGTAAGTACTTAATATACGTAATACACAAGAATATACTAGGTATCGTCTACTTACCAGGAAACTACAAAATACGTACAATAAACCACATTACAGGACACGGCCTTGGGTTGCGACAAAAATGAGATTAGGCATGAAAAAATACTAAGTACTCGGTAGGTGGGTAAGTAGTCTTTTGTGTCTTAACACAAAAGATTTGACTAACAGTTAAAGTATTCCTGTTTCTAATTTCCCCTTTTTCGTGTTTTAAATAGTTAGGTATTATAATATCAATTACAAGCACATGAGGTTAAAATTTTGTTGAGTGAATCACGGAGGTCTGATCTGACCCGCGCACGAGACAAATTGGGGTCAATTATTGTCCGCAATTCATAATGCGTGTAGGTGGGCATTTATTATGAAACAATGTAACAGTCAACTCAACATATTATCTATTTTTTTTTCTCCTTTGGAGCAACACATCTGTCGTTGGAAACTGAGTCTAAAAATAAAGTTTTTCGGGCTAAAATTTTCCGTTATAGGTAAAAGTCACGCTATATATTTTCCCGGGAGCCTATGTTCTTCCCAGGGTCTCAAACTGTCTCCATACCAAATTTCATCTTAATACGTAGGGTAGTTTTTGAGTTTAACACGTTCAGGCAGACAGATGCAACTTCACTACATAGTATAAAACAAAGTCGCTTTCTCTGTCCCTATGTCCCTTTGTATGCTTATATCTTTAAAATTACGCAACGGATTTTGATGCGGTTTTTTTAATAGATAGAGTAATTCAAGGGAAAGGTTTATATGTATAATAACATCCATTAAATAGTGGAGAAATACTGTTATTTTGTTATGTTATACCCGTGCGAAGCCAGAGCGGGCCGCTAGTTGTTTTATAATATATTTTTGTAGAACTTTTTAAGAGGAACAATCCCGTCATATGTCATTGTTGCATAAGTTTACCCGTTTACGCAGCGCACGCAACGGAAGCTCTCAAAACTAATAAATTTTGCCCGTCTTTGCAAAATGTTTCACTACTGCTCCGCTCCTATTGGTCATAGCGTGATAATATATAGCCTATAGCACTCCACAAACAAAGGGCTATTCAACACAAAAATATTTTTTCAGTTCAAACCGGTAGTTCCTGAGATTAGCCATTACTGCTCCGCTCCTCTTGGGTATAGCGTGATGATATATAGCCTATAGCACTCCACAAATAAAGGGCTATTCAACACAAAAAGATTTTTTTAGTTCGAACCAGTAGTTCCTGAGATCAGGCATTACTGCTCCGCTCCTCTTGGGTATAGCGTGATGATATATAGCCTATAGCACTCCACGAACAAAATATTTTTTCAGTTTGACTCGGTAGTTCCTGAGATTAGCCGTTACTGCTCCGCTCCTATTGGTCATAGCGTGATGATATATAGCATATAGCACTCCACGAACAAAGGGCTATCCAACATAAAAAGAATCTTTCAGTTTGACCCGGTAATTCCTGAGATTAGCGCGTTCAAACAAACAAACTCTTCAGCTTTATATAATAGTAATATAGATTGGTGCATCCTTTAGAATTTAGATTAAATCTGTGGTAAGTACTCACATCCATTACACTGTAAAAAAAGCACAGGAAGACATAGGTACTTAGTAGGTACACCTATCAAAATATACGAGTTAATTAGACCGATACTAGTTGGTAGCTATAGGAATCTTTGCTCCGAAACATTTTAGCATGGACAAAAAGGTATTATTGCAGTAATTGTTGAAAGAATTGATTATGATTCTTTACGAGTAAGTACCTACTCTTTATACACAAGGATGTTTCGAACACCATTTGCCCCGAATTGAATCTCATATAGGGGGTTGAATTCAGGCAAGCTCGAAAGCCCGGCTTGTTGTCTTAAAAATGTTGTTGTTCCTGCCAGATTGTTAATTAGTCGTTAGAGGTTTGGCAGTCACATGGCAGCACTGACGGCAGACCGCATAACGTGTTCCATAAAATATTCTCTGAATTGCTCTGTAAATACGCCCTGCTTTGCGTAATAATATGTAATATTCCCATAACTGTCGCTATTTAAGTATATAATATGTGGGACTAGATAATATTATCGCAGTGCCGAATTCACACTTCCCTTTAAATAAGTCCCACTGAGTTTATGCCTCTCCGCATGTACTAAGTCCGGGTGGCTATTTTGCGCAAGCGAAAAAGGTCACCGATTGTAACTAGGCCGACCCTAAGCCGAGGCATAGGCAGGCAGGCTGGCCAAGGTATTAATAAATCCGGCAATGTAGTTTTCGGACATTCGTGCAGGGCTGTCTTATCGCTACGCGTCGTATTGCATCGCACGCAAGGTGTGCTCTGTTTTTTGCCTATAAATATTTGTTTGTATAAAAACTCCCAAAGATAATAGGAACTACTCAAGTTAACAGGTATAATTTTATATATATTTTCTATTAGTACTTATTTTGTGATAAAAAGAAGCTAATTTATACTTAATTACCAAGAATATGAAATTACGCTATCACGTTATATCGAAATATATGACGTCTAGGAAGTTGCTATTTGCAATATTAAATACCTGATTTCAGAACGTATCCTAATTATAATTGATAAGAGACTGATAGTGACACAGCGATGGTTACAGTTACCAGATGGGGAGGGTTCTCCAAAATTTTGTATTTTTTACGCCGCGAAAAAAAAATTGGGGGATTTATGCGGGTAGTAAATTGTCTAATGAAAGCATAATACGGTACATTTCTCGTCGAAACCATCATTTTTACCAGTAAACAGCTCGGGATCCCGTTTTTAGGTCATTCATCCTGTAAAATTTGCAAAAAAGCATTTTTCTGAGATCTCTCCACTTAATTTTGGGAATTTCGTAGGAGTCACCTGGCAACAGTGGCGATGACGGCTGACGCATGACATTGATAGCAATTCAAAGTCAAAATAATTTTTACAACAAACTTGGCCTCCAAGAACACAATCTTTTAGCAATATTAGTAAAAACTGTTCTGCCAGTTACATAACAGATTAATACTGTTTCCTTCGATTTTTAAAACTTTGACGTTGACAATGAATTGTAGTCTGAGTCGGAGATTGCTGTGCCGCCGAGCGATAACATGTATAAAAAGCAATTTATTATCTGAAATCATACCCAGTAAAGGATTGGCAGTTGAAATTGCCCGACCCTTTTCCGTAACGCAGAATAGAAACATGAAATTAGTTCAATTTTCATACAAAAATGATCCAAAAAAAATTTGTGCGGGCTACTTGGAAGGGGATGGGATTGTCGATATAAATAAGGCCGACCCTTCGTTAGGAACAACTGTAATTGAGATTTTAAGAAATAATCAAATAGATAACGTGAAAAAGTAAGTAATAAATTGCCTATTAAATAAATTGCATGGTAGAGATAACTAAATGTTTAGTTTTCTATCAGTGTTCACTTGTACTTAAAAGATTTTAACCTGGTACCACACGGATACTTTCCTTTATAATTTATTTGCATATATAACTTATTATCTAGATGACTATAACTTTTATTATAAATATTATGTTAGTTGTGGCATTAAATATATTTCTGCTTCAATTAGTTTTCATAATTTATTTATGTATTTTATTTAAAATTGCTAGTGTAACTTTAAGCTAAAACTTTTTAAGATAATATAAAATGTTTCAAGATTTAATATATTACATACTACTGATTTAGGTCTGGGATATATGATGAGTGTAGTTAAAAATATATATGTTTAAGTTATTTAATAGGTGGTTTGAATTCTATGATAGCATTACATTTTGATGATATTTATTTAAAATTAAAATATACAATTTTACACAAAATAAAAATACTGGTAATACAATATAATTTGTTTTTAAAAAATAATTATTTACTAGTTTAATAATATGGGAGAAAAGTAATTTTATATTTATGTTACTTGAGTACAAAGGCTGAACTTTACCAATAGATATTATTGAGTTTCTCTTGCTAAAATGATTTCATACATTGTTTGCAGTTTTGCCCATGTCAAAAGCCTTGGCGCACTACTAAAGTCTCTAAAACATGATAACGCTAGACTTATAGAAAATTACTTTTCCAATTGGAGTAAATTCTCTCTCTCTCTGGTCGGTTCCTCATATCTGAGGATTGTGGGCAGTATCAGGGTTGCATCTGGAGCGGGTGATCTGTCCCCACCAGTTCCTACTTCCGAGTAAATTACCAGGATACAAAGTACTCTATACGTTAATCCAAGACATGATATGCATGTGGGCTAAATTCCATTGAAATCTGTTCAGTTGTCTCTGTGTTTAATTCCAACAAACATATAAACAGATAATAGTGATTAGAAGAAAACTGTATAATAGCATTTATTTGTAAGATGGATATCTTTGTAATATCTCTGCATTTAAATTGTTATTGTACAGTATGTTTGTTGGATTTTAAAACTCAGTTCAATGTTATCATAGTTGCAGCCATTGTTATCTTTGTTTATAAAACTGAGGGTACTTAAATATATTGTTATCTTGAGAGTGGCTATCCAAAGATAAACTGTTGAAAACTGTGTAGAATGAAGTAACTTTATACAGTAATTTATATTTCAACTTATCTACAAATAAATAAAAATACCTGTAACATAAAAATATATATATTATCACGGAAAACACATATTTAAAATATAATAATAAATGTTTTATTATCCTATTGAAAACCTTTATTTACTATCCATAAAAATAACACATATTCAATTACATTTCAGTATGATTTTATGTAAATGGTACTTATAGACTTATCTATAAAACTTATTTTTGATTTAAGGTTAAAATCCACAACAAAATCACCATGCCAATGCCCCAATGTAGTGCCAATGTCCTGCAGTGACATTAACAACTCCCCATCCATGGTATTGATAAGGTCATGTGCATCGGCCTTAACTACAAGGATCATTGTGAGGAGCAGAAGTTGAATCCACCTCCTGTTCCAATGATGTTCAGCAAGTTCGCCAGCACTATTATTGGGCCCCGATCAGGCAGTGAGGTTGAGGACTGATGTTACTAGGGTATGTGAGATGCAGTGTTTGTAATGCAATTATTTGTTGTTTTATGTGCACCTTTGTGATTAGTATTTCTCACAAAATAAAGGTATTACATTTAGTTTCAAATGCCCTTGCCTACAAAGAGTGTAGCCTTTTATTTGTGAAGGATTCTTTTAATTGTTTGTTCCTGCCAGTTTGCAACTTTGGTGTTACAGTTTGAACGCCTTTTATCAAAAAAAATAATAGGTATTATGAGGCAACATATTACGCCTCAAGATAACCAGGGCAGAGTAATGCCATACCGTTTAAACTTCTTACGATACTATCTTAAGGGTGCATTTAAATAAGTCGCCTCGTGCCATGCGTGGGCAATGCGGTCGCAGCGCTGCGACGCGCGTGGTTTTTTTTATATCGAATTACCTTGCAGTGCGGATACATTTTAGAGCGATCTATTAGTTTTGTCTTGTTAGTATTAAGTCTTTGCAGGTCCACACATAAAACACGAAATTAAGGAGACACCATTTTTTAATATAATTTAATACTTTATATCTATTCACAGAAAGTCGATTGGGAAGTAGAGCTGGTTGTGGTAATCGGGAAAAAGGCGAGTTTCGTCAAAGCTGCCGACGCTTTCGACTACATAGTGGGCTACACAGTGGCTCAAGACATCAGCGCTAGGGACTGGCAGAAGGAGAAGAATATGGGCCAGTTTTTGCTCGGAAAGGTATTTATTAATTAATCCGCTAAGTCTTCTTATTTCTTTTCCTTTCGCCTGAGTACATCCAATGTGTTTCCTAAAATAGCTTTTACTGCTTTTATAAAATACTAGCTTTTGCCCGCGGCTCCGCCCGCGTTATAAAGTTTTTCAGGCTAAAGTTTTCCGTTATAAAAGTCACGCTATATATTTTTCCGAAAGCCTGTGTTCTTCCCAGGGTCTCAAACTGTCTCCATACCAAATTTTATCCTAATACGTTGGGTAGTTTTTGAGTTTAACACGTTCAGGCAGACAAATTCAGCGGGGACTTTGTTTTATAATAAATTTTTGTATAACTTTTTAAGAGGAACAATCTCGTCATACATCATTGTTGCATAACTTTAATCGTTTACGCAGCAGCGCACTCAACAGAAGCTCTCAAAAATAATATATTTTCCCCGTTTTTGCAACATGTTGAAACTGTTACTGCTCTGCTCCTATTGGTTATAGCGTGATGATATATAGCCTATAGCACTCCATGAATAAAGGGCTATCCAACATAAAAATATTTTTTCAGTTCGAACCGATAGTTCCTGAGATTAGCCATTACTGAACCGCTACTATTGGGTATAGCGTGATGATATATAGCACTCCACAAACAAAGGACTATCCAACACAAAAATATTTTTTCAGTTCGAACCGGTAGTTCCTGAGATTAGCCATTACTGCTCCGCTCCTATTGGGTATAGCGTGATGATATATAACCTATAGCACTTCACGAATAAAGGGCTATCCAACACAAAAATAATTTTTCAGTTCAAACCGGTAGTTCCTGAAATTATCCTTTACTGCTCCGCTCCTATTGGGTATAGCGTGATGATATATAACCTATAGCACTCCACGAACAAAGGGCTATCCAACACAAAAATAAATTTTCAGTTCTGTAGTTCCTGAGGTTAGCCATTTCTGCTCCGCTCCTATTGGGTGTAGCGTGATGATATATAGCCTATAGCACTCCACAAACAAAGGGCTATCCAACACAAAAAGAATTTTTCAGTTTGAACCAGTAGTTCCCGAGATTAGAGCGTTCAAACAAACAAACTCTTCAGCTTTATATAATAGTATAGAGTATAGATGTCGCAGTAGTCAAAGTTGCGTTAATGATGAGATGTGTATTCGTCTGCCAAGTTTGAATTTCCCGCCCTCTAAATTCGCCGCCCGGGGCACGGGCCCTGGCTTGCCCCCCCCCCCCGCGATCCGGGGCGGGCTGAGGGTGTTAGAAACGGACGGGGGGACAAATATGATGGGAAAGCTTCGAACTGCTTTGCTATCGGGAGCTACACGTGTTATTGTGAGTCAACCATAAAAGATAGACATATGCTGTCGTGGGATATTTTTATATAATTTTAAGGCGAACATTTCCGTCATACATGATTTCTGTGTAGCTTTAACAATTAAGGTTGCACACGCGGCGGAAGCTTAAAAAATGGAGTAACTTCTCCCGTTTTCCCAACATTTCCCTTCACTGCTCTGCTCCTATTAATTGTAGCGTGATGAAAAGTATACTATAACCTGCACAGGAGTATGACAAATAAATGTACCAAGTTTCGTTAAAATCCGTCGAGTAGTTTTTGTTTCTATAACGGTTATACAGACAGACAGACAAACAAAAATTTTACTAATTGCATTTTTGGCATCAGTATCGATCCCTAATCACCCCCTGATAGTTATTTTGGAAATATATTTCATGTACAGAATTGACCTCTCTACAGATTTATTATAAGTATAGATATAGATTAAAAGTCAAATCTAAGTGCAGAAAGAATTATTCGAATTCCAGTTTGTTGTGATTGGCTATAAAGAATTATAATATCAAAATGTGCGCAAAAATATTAAAAGCGTGTGATGGTTGGAAGTGGTAGCTGTCAAAAAACGCGCGTAATTGGCGTGACGTCACCGGTTGTAAATAGCCGTAATGATGCGGGCATAAGAGACGGACTACGCGCCCAGTTTTTAATGCAATATTTTAAACATGAATTTCTAGCTGATTTAAAATTGACTTTCTTTTCTGTGTTATATTATGCGTTATGTATAAAATAATGAACAAAATCAAACATAGTGGTAATCTATTGTATTATTATGTGATTGGTTGGATCATTTAACAGCAGTTGCTTGCCGGCATCCAAGGAAGTGGGTTAGTTAACCCACTTCCTTGGATGCCGGCGTACGGAATAAAAAGTAATGATAGACCTCTACTTAAATATAATTCAGGTGTCTAGACGCTAGCGTTTGTACTCGTAGACAATGAGCGAGCGATAAAATTTATGTTACGTCACGTCATCTCTGTAATATAAATTGAGTTGAGTGGAGCATTGAGCTAAATAGCGCTGTGAGACTAGTTTAGCGCAGATCATGGCGGTTCTAAGGAAAAATTGTTTAATATAGGATATAGATAACACATTCTTGTGATTAACAAAAAAATATATAATGAAAAAAAGAAAGAAGAAAGAAAAATATATTTTAGTAACATAATATAAAAAACAAAATAAATAATGAAATAAGAACGAAATTAAAACTACAATAATACAAGAGAAAATAAAAAAAAAATTAAGAAAAAGAAACCAAAATGGATCCAACTCAGCTTAATGCTACAGCGTGAACTGCAGTGCTGATTTTCAGCTGAACCCAATACAGATACCGTCTCGTAATAAATAGCAATTAAATGTGAAATACAGGTAAGATAAAAAACATTCGTATGAATGTACATATATCATTTATACTAAAATTTACAATGATCAGAGCACCAAACCCACCGTCGAACAAGCGACTTCGCTTCATCACGAAGTTTGTTACTTTAATAAATTTTATAGGTGGTAATGTCGTTTATTAGGCGACTATTCGATAGACATTTCTTGTTTATTGATTTGTTTTTGGAGCTCACTGTACATTTCGAGGATAATATATAGAACCTAGATATAGACATTCGTTAGGTATCCCAAATGTGCTCTCAAGTTTTAATCCAGTTAAAAGATGTCATCGACGGTTTCTAGTAGGCGTTTTATGCGAAATATATCCTTGATGATCAGATGCGAAAGATTTATTTTGACTGGAGGTGTAGTTCCCGAAGTCCTTGACATATTATTTTGTGGCCGCTGACATCTTAATAAATTACAAAAATTACTTGTATCTGAATAAAATTATGAGATGAAAAATACACAATATATAATACCAGCGATATACAGTATACAAACACTCACGCCATTTATCCCCCGCAAGGGTAGGCAGAGGCGCAACTACTCCACCCACTTTTCCACCGTGTGTATACCGTCCCATCATCTAATAATGGGCGAGCCTATCGCCATATTGGGTACAAATTCCGTACTCCGGCTGATACTGAATAGAAAACCCAATATCAACTTGCCTGACCTGGGGATCGAACCCGAGACCTCAGCACCTTATTTGTAACGAATACTTAGCCATCAAGGCAGTTAATCCCAGTGAGACAACATTCAATATGAATAATGTTTTATAACAGTCGATGGATACGTTCTGCCCCCTCGGGCCGTGCATCACGACGAGTGACGAGATCGGCGACCCGCAGTCGCTCGACATCAAGTGCAGCGTCAACGGCGTTCTCAAGCAGTCCAGCAACACCAACCAGCTCATACACAAGATACCTGATGTCATCGAGAGATTGACCTCGTGAGTTTATTTTTTTTTATTGCTTTATAAGCGGCAAGGGCCTAGTTGGCTTTGGAAACGATTGCCGAGACAAATAACCGTAGGATCATAACCCAAGGGCACACACGTCTGATTTTTCTTAAATGATGTGTGTATTCTTTGTGAATTATCGCTTGCTTTAACGGTGAAGGAAAACATCGTGAGGAAACTGCATAGTGAGTCTGTGAAGTAAACCAATCCGCACTAGGCCAGCGTGGTGGACTAAGGCCTAATCCCTCTCAGTAGTAGAGAAGGCCCGTTGCCAACAGTGGGACGGTATATAATACCGGGCTGATATTATTTATTATTATTATATTGCTTTGAATGACAAGCCGAGCTTGCCGTTCGCCTGATTGTAAGCAATACGACCGCCCATTAACAGTAGAAACACCATCCAACACCTTGAATTACAAGTATGGTTTGGTAATCCATCGCACTTTCCGTCCTGAGACTGGCTACAATGCCATATTTTCCTAATGTTTGATCAGCTTGTCTAATCACGCCACCCCTTAGCTACATATATGGCTACAAAACGATATTTTGTAGAAATCTTTCTACTAATTAGGTGGTAAGCCTTTAGTCGGCTAGAATACAACTAGATAGGTAGCAACGCAATGGCTATTTCTGCTAAGCAACAGTATCAGCCCTATTGTGTTTCGATTTGAAGGGCACTAGAAATTTTAATTAGTTGCCATTAAGGGTTGTATTATTGAACAAGTGTCAACTTTGAGTAGGATCAAGTAGATATTTATAAATATTAATTAATAGCCGACTATTTATAAGTAGATATTTATATAATAGTCGGCATTTTTTTTATTAAAACATGTAGCTGTATCTCAACACAATTCATCGGAAAAAGAATCCATTTTCAGTTGAATCTTGTAAAAAGGAGCATATTTTTTTTTATGAATTTCTTTAGGAAAGTGTCTGAAGGTCGATTTTCGCAGTCCGGTGCCTAATATTTTTAACACAATATACAAATGAAGTATATAAAATCCATTCTAAATATCATGACATACTTACTACGTGGAAAAATATTAGATAATATGTTACATTTTTTAATTTGAAACATCCTTGTTGCAGTGTAATGACCCTGTTGCCCGGGGACATCATTCTGACAGGCACACCCGGCGGCGTGGGCATGTATCGCGACCCGCCGGAGTACTTGCAGCCCGGTGACGTCATCCGCAGCGAAATCCAGAACATTGGCGCGTTCGACATCAAAATTGAGAAATTCTAGTGATCCGAGTTGTTAATATTTGTATAAATGTATATATTATTAGGATTTTCGACGGATTTTTGCGCATTGAAATTTGAAACCTGTGAAAAAAAATACATTTTAATTAAAGATTTATTCGCATGTAGTAATATATTAATAATTGAATAATATGCTGGCATCAGTAAAATTTTTACTGCCCAATAATTGACATGAAAATTTTTGAGAATTTTTAAAATAATTTACAAGTCTATAGTTACTGTATATACATATAAATTTATTATTCCCTATAGGAAATATTAACAGTACTCGATTTTTTGTATTCTATTTTTTAACAATAAAACCACAAGTAGTACTTATATAAATAAGCGTTAAATTGTATACATAATGTTATGTAATATACAAATATTCTGAATATACCATTGTTTATAAAATATATGATTCTAATTTTAAAACTATTTTTGTCAGTTAAATTGAACCCAATTTGTGACCTTATTATATCTAATAGTTATGAAAACGATTATCTTAAATTATTTCGTTTTTACAAAATTATAAGGTTTCAAATTTAAAAAGACTCGAAACACTTGAACTTTATGCAAACGGAATAAGTACATTCCAATTTATAAACATACTTATATGCACCAAGTAAGCGTTTGCCAAAGACCGTGGCTTCCAATAACGTATTCAAAAGAATGTAATGAACTTCAAAATGTATGTCACACGAAGATGTATGAACGTGAAATTTTAAATTAGTCCGAGCTGGCAGCACAAGCGAACGCTGATTGGCGAATGGGTCTCACAATTGAGCCAATCGGCGTCTTCCGTTCGCTCACAGGAAGGACCATTTGCGCGCGCGCCGTTCCTTTTCATAGACTATTAAATTTAATGCCAGCCAAGGGGAGTTTTATTGAGTTAAGTGGTGTATACGGGCCGAAGTGTCCAGTTACTGCGGAGCTCTTTGTGCGTCCAATAAACGGTAATCCATAGCTCTTAACTAAGTGGCAATTTATATTTTAACGCCCGCAGAATCTAAGTTCATCTATTCAACGGATATTCGTTGTTATGAATATTATTTCGAGCAATTTTGTCGTTGAGGTTCATTTGACGACTGTTGAGGTTTGAGTGTATGCAATTTTCTATTTGTTATGCAATTACTTGCCGTTGGGTGTGATATGGGTGTGCACTGATGCCAGGATGCCAGGGATTAGCAATTTGTGCATGATGCTCGGCAAAGATGTTACATGGGATTGGTAGCAATTGGCAAATTTTCATGTGTTATTTGTGGTGGCCTCAATTGGGAGGAAGTTATTTCACACGTAACAGTAATTGTATGGTGAGCAGGCGTAGTACTGGCTCGTATGTGTGAGGTACTACGGGTACTAACCTTCAGTAACTTAAACAAAACTATACAATTTATCTACTTTAAAACTAGTCACTCATAGACCTGAAATGCAGCGTGGCGCAGTTATTTACGAGAGTACCTCAACCTATTTTTTGCAGCAAGGCTTTGTGCAATGATATTAGATGTGATGACGCACAAGACTGGAATATATATTTTTGTTATTCCTGCACAGCAATGTGACCCCACTTAAATTAACATCACTGAAATACTTATACTAGCATTTGCTCGCGGCTTCGTCCACATGAGTTTCCCTGGAGACAAGTCTCGTATATTTCTCCGGGATAAAACGTAGTCTATGTCCCAGGATATCAAACTGTCTCCATTTTAAATTTCACGGAAATCTGTTAAAGAATTTCTAAGTTTATTACGTTGGCAGACAGACGCGGCGGGGGCCTTTTAATAAGTATGTAAGGATAACATTGCCTACCAGCCTTTTACAGCTAAATCAAAGAGAATTAAAATATTTAAATGGTTATCGCCGTTGTTCTCGAGTCTGTGTTAATCGCAGGATATTTTGGCGGGATATTTTGGCGTCTCTGGGTTGCCAATTGACAAAAATATTATCGCTATTTGTCTGTGGCGACAATTCGCCACAGAACTATTGTAATATTGCCGATAGTGTAAACCCACTGTTTTTACTCGTATCGCCTGATTCTACAAGCTGCTTGCAGTGGGCGACTTGTAATACAGTTTATTTCGGTCAAAATGTTAAACTGGATCACAGGTTAAAATAAAACTGTTTTGTATGTAAAATATTTATCATGAAACTAGCCGCCCTGACCAGATGTTGATTTGCCCTAAAAAGAAGATAAAGTCCTAGAACGCTAGTACATCAGAGAGACTTTCCCGCCTTCAAATTGACCACTACAAATCCTGAAAGCCAGGAGCAGCAGTGGCACGCATTTTATGACACCGAGCAGTGAAGCTCGGCGAGTCAAAAGGAAAACTAATTTCTCAGTATCCCATTATCTAATTTTGTTTTTACTTATTGTAATATTACAGACTGCTTCGATGGCGGTTTTGTACTACAGAACGACTGCAGTGCTGTAGTTTCGGGGTCGATTCCCATGTTGGGCAAAGTGATATTGGGTTTGCTACTTAGTAGTCCGGAGTTTGGAATTTGTGCTCGATTTGGCGATAGGCTCGTCCTTTTTCACATTATGGGACTAATACACACGGTGGAAAGTGGATGAATTAGTTGCGCCTTCGGGGATAAAAAGCCTGAGCTATGTTGTGATATCAAAGACATGTGACTGAAAAACATGAATCCTAGCTGAATTTTCGGCTACGTCGGTCAATCTGTCGGTCGGTAAATCACAAGTGTGTGCGCAATACGCAGGTACACTCTCTGTGCCTTCACTCTCATAGTCCAGTGAGACGGCAATCTGACATGACCGCAGAGGGATCAGGCGCAGGAGTAACGGCTTAATGTGCTTTCCGAGGCATGAGGGTATCGCACTGTCAACTTCCTAACTCCGAGCTATGTCTGAGTAATGTTTTTAAGATGAAAAAAAAAGAATCACAATTATTTTGGTCTAATCCGTAATTCGAGCTCAGGACCTCAGCACAGTAGTCGTACCTACTCGTACTGTGTATTTATTAGAATTCCGCTACCAAGGCAGCTGACTATTCTTTTTTTAAACGTACTGCAATATTATAATTGGAATATGGAACTGTGAAATGTTGTATTCCACGCGTGATTATTCGTATTTTATATAAAACTTCATCAGTGTTTCGATAGTTCGATATTTGATGGTATCATTAGGTAGGAAATTTTTGAGCAGCAATACTGTGAGTCCCTTATACTTTATACCGTACTCGCGGTGTCGATACTACGGTCTCTAAAATGAGTATAATGTACGGAATTAAAACTACTAATTGAAATGAAAAACACAAATGTTCCGAATTAATGTTTTACTTGTCTTTTATTATATCCAATTTAGTTTTGAAAGTTACCTGCAATTATTAATTATTAAAGTCTAATAATAATTACAGCCAAATTTATTAGTGTGCACTGTTTATTATAAGTGCAATATTACCTCCATTTGTAGTGGATTTTTTATCAAAATGATCACCTCGTCAGTTATGGTAAGAATTGCTTCTCCTTGCTAACCGTTGATTTCAATAAATAATGCTATAGCTTTTTTCGATTCAACGCGAAAACAGAGTAATCGATTTTATACGATTACTAAGTCAGTATTTTGTATGATTTATTTTCAGGATCGGATTGAAGATTGGAATCAGAATCGATAATTGAAAACGACCGTAAGACGACTTGGCCTGCTCGGATTTGAAAACGTTCATAGTACAGTATTGGCCTCGAGTTTGGAATTCGTGTCCGATATGGTTATAAACTCGGTCCTATCAGATTAAGATATAAATTACTGGCGAAAATTAGGGGTGCTTTGGTTGTGCACTCTGCCCTTCGGGGATTTAAGTGGGATGTGTGTGTGTGTGTGTGTGCCTTACGGCAATTCCTATTTAAACACGTTCCCCCCTCATTTCTCGTTATCTAAATTCACCATCGTAGGGCGTTTTCTGTTCTACGCGGATGTGAAATTGCATTGCAAATGGATGGTCCTTTTTGAATAAAGTATAGTCGCCTTTTTTTATAAAAAAAACACAAAAAGGATTTGAGAAACTATCCCGTTCTCACACCCGCCACTGCAACTCCTTTAAATCAGGATCGACAATGGCAACTCTTTGGTTATTTGGAAATATAGGCCGGAAAGGATTTGCAGGCCGCCTTCGAAAACAATTCCACACGCCGCGCGCGCACACCCATCCGCGTGAAACAGTTTTATATAGTACTTACTACGTTAGCGTTAACTGTTTTTAAAACAATGTCCTATTGAGATTTATCAATCAAAAAGCATGCTGTTAAAAGAAACTATTAAACTTATCTTGGAGCTAATTCTAATTATTACTAAAATGTTTGAAGAAGCATGCAATATTTCTTTTTGTAATGAAGGCATTATAATATTATTATTTATGTTAATACTTTTATAGACTTAATTACATAAGACCTGTATTAGGTACTCGGGTAGTATCCAATGTATGCCCACTGCTTAGGTCACCTGTGATGACCAAATAGATCACAACGAAATTATTCTCGACTTCTTCCTGCAGAAAGAATTATTGGTAAATAATTGTTTTTGATTGAAAAATATTAACAACTTTATACTTATACCCAAAGTACCACAGAACTGTAAGATACTTCTCGACTGCGTCCGAGTTCTGACCATGAGATATGTATTGTTCCACCATCGCCACGTTGCAAAGCGCTGTACTGACAGGTATGCGGTGTTCAAACAACGATTATATGGGTGCTAATATCAATAATTAACTATTAATTGCATGCGAGTCATAAGTTAGGAATTACCCGGTTGTGTTTAATTTTTGTGAATTTCAATGGTGAGGTTTAAGTAATATGTGTATGCTTTGTAATGCCACGATATATTATAGTAAATTTTGTATATGCTATAAAGGAAGCGGTGCGACTGACTAGAGAGCACATTTTTACTAAAATCGGAACATATATGAAATATCATGGCCTATACATTGTTCGTGCAGTCAATAGGATTTAGATGTATAAGATTGGTAATAAATAAAAGGTTTTACTGGACTGGTTTGTTGGGGCCTTAGTTGAAAAAATAAATCCTAAATGTCACTTTAATGCACATTTGGCCATTATCATTTTTTTTTTAATTCTGACATAGCAAAGTGACCTCACTACACCTGATGGTAAATGAGTAAAGTCCAGACGGAGTGTAGACTGACGAACGTTGATTATCCCTCGCCATTCGACAAAACTTTGTCGAATGGCGAGGCTTGGCTTGGCCGGTTTAATCCGAATATACCTACACAGGCTGAATATGAAATCCGAGACAATTACGTGTACAGCTATGGTGTTTTTAACACCGTTAAAACTCAAGTTTAAATTAAAATGCATACCTATTAAATTACTTACTGAAGCTGTATTATACTAGTTTTCCCTTCATAGCACTATTTCCGATTGACGAAGAAATCCATAACAGCTTGGCCGAGGTGAGTCAGGCCTTTTGACCTTTGCGCCTTTGGTTAAGTAGAATGACCCGTCTTGTTGATGGCTATGGTATTTGTTCACAAATCTACAGAGCGACCGTAAGGATCTTTCCGTTGACAAACGCAAATGTTTATTGCTAACTATTATATACTTTTTTAAATTTGAAACCTTTGTCGGATTTGATACTATACTGGTGGTAGGTCTTTCACATGTAAGAGTTCGCTTGGGTAGGTACCAACGCAATGTCTATTTCTACCGCCAAACTGCAGTGTTTAGTCACTGTTGTGTTCCCGTTTGAAGGACATCGTAGCCAATGTAACTGCTGGACATAATAAGACTTAACATCTCATGTCTCAGTATGGCGAGCGCAGTGGAATATCAAACACAACTTTATAATTCAAAGCGTTGGATGGTGTTTCTACTGTTTAAGGGCCGTCGAATACCATCGCTTACCATCAGGTGAACGGTAAGCTCGTCCTATCATTCAAAGCAATAAAAAAAGATAGTTTAATTGACAACTAAGTATTTGTCTAGAATATTTATTTGTGCGAAACAGTCACGTTTGTTTTCCAGGAGGCTCATTATTTATCGACTCGGCTTTATGCCGTTTTGTATAAATTTTAGGAAAAATTAAAGAGATCGAATAACATTCCCTAGCGATAGGGACGTAGCCGTATTGACGCACTTAAATACGTCGAAGAACACACTTTAAATCATTAATTTTTGGCTAGTGTTTGAAAATATTTTTATAATATACTTGGGAAGCAAGCAGTTGTAGTTGTCAATTTATTTTCGCTATAATATTCTCTTCTTCTCATTAGTACGTCCTGTATATTGAGTTCTTGGTTGTAGCCCTGGCATTGTTAAAATCCTCGCTGAACATAAGGGGGACCGCTGATCCATCCACCTTCAAGGTATTATCAAAAAAACGCCCCTAGTTTTTCAGGATTATGACAGCGGTATCCTGTGGATAGGGGGCATCTAGAAAATTCCATCACGGCATACTTTGCCTGTCGTAAAATGCGACTAATTGGAGCTTTATGGGGGTCGCGGGGCGAGCAGGGGAACTACTTTAATGAGGCAATCCCGAGACGGACGATAACGCTAGCAGTTGGTTTCCCGTTGTCCTAGACGTTAAGAGCATCTTTCTAAATTCGGGGGCGGAATTTGTAACTTTTGCTACAAATTACTTGGAGCCGGAGGGTTTTGCTGAAGTTCTTAATTGATTTGTATAGATTTGTTCTCCTACATATGTAAAGTCTCTGCTTATGAATACGTATTTAAATTGTTAATATCATCATTGCTATCGAAGCCACGGCTATCTGTAATTAGCTCGTAAATTTGTATTTAGCTAAGCTTTGTAACCTGTCTTATAATGGATAAGTAACCTGTATCATACATTTGGAGGGGTGGCGAACTACCCCCCCCCCCCTTCCAAGCACATTGCAATCATTCGAAATAAAGTGAATAAACACATGAGTAATAATTGTGACATCATGAAAGAAAAAAATGACTGTGGATCATATGATCATACGGCGACATTACGCCGGGACGTTTATGATTGTAATTGTAAATCTTTGTTTATCCTCAAGTTTCCATTCCTGAGGCGGCAAAGAAGACCATCATGGAATTTTGTAGGTAGTTACTGGCTTAGATTGTATCAGTATTTTGTATATAGTATACAACCCACATCAAGGGACTCGATCCAACCCAACGGTCGCTAGAATGTTTAGTCTCCTGTGCGGTTTAAGGTTAAGTCAGAAGACTTTCTTTAAACCGTCTATTGTCTAGCCATCCTCTCGGACTGGTAGTAGCGATCATTTCGTTTTCCCTCGTAAAAAAGATATAGTGAACCTTTTGGCTGCTTTGAATTATGTTTTATTATCTTTTAGGGCACCTGCAATTCTTATTTTAAAAAAATAATGTAATTATTAATTTCACAGCAATAAATATAACAATATGTATGGCTATAGATTAGGTTTTGTATAAATCAACATTTATTGTTAGATTTATGAATAGATCGATTAACTAAACTATCCTTTAATCTAAATAAGTTGAGTCATTTTTCTATTTTAGAGTTTTTTTTTTCAAAATCCTTTTTATTAAGTGGCATATAGAGTGTAAATATAATAATTGTCTTCAGCATAAATGGATTAACTCAGACAGAAACTACTGTTCGCCGAAAGCCAACTTGAAATAATAAATGTATAGCGTTAATTAATTTAGTGAGTGAGATTTCCGGAAAGTTCAACATCCATCGGCTCCCTTATTCGTCGGTGTCGCATACACGATTCTTCTGTAGTTGCGGGTGTTTATTAACAATGGAGAATACACATCTGGTCACCCGCTTGCACGTTATCTGGCTAAGGAAGTATATGACCGTAAAAAATCTTCTTATTTGAAGTAAAGAACTGTTTTAAGCTTATATTATGGTCTCAATTGTCTATGAGTAGATTACGATAAATACCTCAGTGTCCAAGTCTAAAAATAGCATGTTTACACATAATTATTTATTTGTTAAAACATACCTAGCAGTCATAATCTTTTACGACGAAAATACGTCTGAATCAATGCACATATTTACTATGCATTTAATATTTTATTACAAAACATTTTGTCATAATAGTCCCGAATTTAATTATAAGAAATTTTAAGTCGGAAAATAATGCGTAATCTTGCAAAATACAAATAATGTTATTATTATTTATTATGTAAGTAAGAGTTTAAATAGTATTTCAGTCACTCATAAGTAAAGGAAATTCTTATCTCGGAATGTGGCACAGCGCACGCAAAAGTCGGGGGCAAACACATGTTATAAATAAATAATGAAGATATGATTAAGAAAGGGGTATATTCATAATGGTCTCTTTACAAAAGTAATCCAGAGATACGAAAGTGTTATTGTAATCTCCGGTTTATCTTTTGTTAATAATCATTTTAACTTAGTAGTTTAAAAAATGTGTAAGATGCTGCAGATACAAAATATGGTCGAATAAACTACGTATAATGTTAGTGTGGTTCGAAGATAAACTAACCTCTAAAGCTTCACTTAGACGTAGCAATTTTCTTGCCTTGAAATTCTTGAAAGAAGATAAAAAAATATCGCTCATGGGGGCACGCAAAACTTGCCTCGCCTAAGCAATAATTGTATATAAGTTATTTGATAGATCCTCTAAACTATTTTTCTATATTATTGAGGCGCTGCATTTTAACTTAGTAAAATAGACATAAAATAAGCTATAAGGACAAACATATATTACCGTTAATGTTTTTGTCAGGATAAAATTTATACCCAATAAGACGTGCCTAGGCATCCCCATCAGCGATGTCGGTTCTCTTCAAGTATAGTATTTATTTCCCCTGTCGTATATGTCTGCCTGTCTGAACGCAAACTATAAATTTTCTCACTTTAATCGTTTCGTAAAGTATTTTTCGTTAAAAAAGAAATAGCAAAGAAGTCAATATAAGTATCAGTTTAAATTTTAAAAATACATTCAATATATTTCAGCTCATAGTATGACTAAATTACAAAACTTATAGCCAGGGTTTTTTTGTGGGGGCATGCGGGCATTGCGTGCCAAAGGAAATTTCTAAAATAGCCATTAAAAGTACGGGACGGGAGGGAGGTACAAAAATTTATGGACTTACATCTTTCGAGAATTAGCGTGCCCCAAAAAAAAGAGAGAAAAAAAAGACCCGCTTATTTATATATTAGTACGTATATAAAGAGAACACATAACAGTTTAACACATTACAACGAGCGAGCGTAAGATAATAAATGTCAAAGATAGATTACTTTAAAAACAAGAGGATTTAACTAAAACGAAAAGCTTGTAACACAGAATTTTAGGCTAATCAATATTCTAGTTAAAACCAATGAATTATCAAATATTTATATGAAAACAATAAAATATATTATAAACATATCTTATAAAGCATATTCTACCGCAATACAAATTCCAACAAGCAAGTGGTAGCATAAAGTTATATTACACAAGTTTCTGTAACAGCACGTCTTGTAAGATTTCCAATGTCTTCTTCTTTAAACATCTTCTTTCCGTTGCATGTGGTATCACTAAATCCTCATTGATAAGCACTTAAGCAGCAGGAGATTGGTAATACACTCCTGCGGCACTAGTACTTAGAAACAAGATTTAGTTTTTGACATTTTCTATCTTCGTGTTTTCTTGCAATCTTCAGAAAGTTCAGGTACAATATATTAAACAGGTTGTAAGCAAAAAGTTTTAAGATAATTACTTTACAGGCATTGACGTATATTCTACCGAATTGCACATCAATGTTTGCAGGTATATAGACATCTAGATTATTGCATAAAACTATTTATAACAATATTAAATTAGAGGTAAAACTAAACTAAAACTTACCCCTAAAATCTGTACCATCTTTAGAGCCAAGATTTAGATTCTAAATGTTGATCCAGGGTCTTTAATGTCCGACTTATTCAAACTCCTTATTATAAACATGTAAACACGATTGACAATTAGTGGCTGTCGATTATTTTTTTCAAGTAACGCGACTATGCAGAAGCCACTTTGAATTCTTTATAGTGCTAGAGAACATAGTGACATCTCTTTAATATAATGAATCGTTGTTAATCCTCGAAATTTAATGGTTATAAGGTTTTCTAATTATACATTAATACAATTCTTCAATAAAAGTCTGTTAACATCATTACAATTTGCCTTCCGTTTATAATTAAAGTAGAATTATCACGGAGATTATTTTATGTAAAATAAATAGATAAAATAAGTATATATTCAAAATTATTTTGCTTTTTAGATATGCATGAATAATTATAATTAAATATAATTAACATCATACGTCCCCAAACATATTTAACATCTCTCGAAATGATAAAACAGTTGCGTGATTTTTCACATGTCAGAACAATTAAGCTCTTGCTTAATAGCTTTTGTTAGTTTTCAAACTTTATTGCATCGATATATATGCACATACTAGATCTGGCATTCCGGTCACTCGCTGTCTTCAACTGAAATGAACTGCGATCCGGTATTGGTTGCCATTGTACTTACATTCTATTTAAAGCGCCTTAGCACTGCATGTTTAAAAAGTTTGGTTAAACGACGATTGATGTTTTAGCGCGAGTTCTAACTCCAGATTTTGAATAAATAGTTTATATGGACGTTCGTATCTGTAGAATATTCGTCATTGTTTTATTGGTTACTTTCTTAAAGAAAAATATTTTTACAAAGAGCATATTTATGTCGTCACTGCGTCATATTACCCGCAGTAAGACTATATTAACATCTGTTTTAACAATTGTCAATCCAGATGAGCTTAATTGGGCATTGCGTTTGGTGTTATATTTTTGTCACACTCGAATATTTGTTCATGTTTTAGAACAGGAGTTTTTTGTGAGATTGGTTATGTGAGGGTAAAATACTCATTGATAAAATCTATAAAATAATTGACGCATAAGGTTCAATTTTACAATTGCCTGCAGACATTTAAATGTGTGAATTAAAATTTACAAAGAAAGTTGGAAATAATGAAAAATGTGAAATGAAAAAAATGAAAATAAAATAGTGTCTGTCTATAATGGAAATATTATATCAAATATATTAAAATAAAATAAAACATAGGTTAACATTTACACGCAACATTATCTAAAAGGCCTAACAAAAAACATTTTAGATATAAATGTAGCTTATTGTAGTAAAAACTATCCTCAATTAAAAGTAATTAAATCGATACACGATTAATTCAAAATTACAAATACGGGTGTAATAAAAAAAATATAGAAAAAAAATATGTGATTCCGGCCAGGATCGAACTGGCGGCCTTCTGCGTGTAAAGCAGATGTGATAACCACTACACCACGGAACCAGTTATTGGAGAATTCAAAATCATTCGGTAGTTGCGTACGTTTACGATGTATGATCCAAGTAATTTGCTCTACTTTTGGATAATGAAATAACATTAATTATAAATACAGTTTATATTAATTTTATATAGTTCCTTGAAGTGTTTTATACCTATGTGTTTATTCAGCTTTTACAGATTATGTGGCGACTTTCGATTGAGTTATGAAATTGTAGTAAGGAAAGATTTTTCCTGGGCCAGCCATATGGACATAAAAATGTACATAAACCCAATAACTATAGTGTATAGTAATAACTGTATAAGAACTAGACCATATCAGTGTTGAAGTAAAAATGTATAATTTGCAACAAACAACTAATCCATAAAATGGCTCTATATTGGATGACTAATTGGTAATATCGTCAGCACGAAACTATTTGCTAAGTTTAATATTATATTAAGTACATATTTATCGCTTAAACAGTGAGTCAATTCATCAAAGAAGATGGACAAGTTTAATAACATGGCAGCTAAAACCAACGCTCGCTATTAAACAAAGAAACAAAATGGAGAGACATAGAGCTGAAGCGAAACAGAGCTTATAATAAAGTATTAATTTATTTTATATTAAAGATATCTCTCGCCTAAATGGCCTTGAGCATTTGTTCCATACTAGAAGACGCACAAGATACCGGTAGGAATATGCAACTTTACGTATAATTAAAAAAAATAATGATCTCATTTAGAAGAAAAAAAAACTGCCAAAATTTTCTTTATTAAATTGTCTATTAAGGCGATACCTCAAGGTCCATTTTCATACACTTTGTTTCACCTTTAATCTGGGTAACTAAACAAGTATTGGCAAGTAAAGAATTTAAATTCACGTCTAGTTAGTGATTAGTTCTCGCAGTTGAAAGAAAAACGTAAAAATAATTAATAATTATGGATATTTCTGCCTTTAAAATTTCGTCATATTAAATGGGTAACTAAACAAGTATTGGCAAGTAAAGAATTTAAATTCACGTCTAGTTAGTGATTAGTTCTCGCAGTTGAAAGAAAAACGTAAAAATAATTAATAATCATGGATATTTCTGCCTTTAAAATTTCGTCATATTAAATTTTAAAGGCAGAAATATCCATGATTATTAATTATTTTTACATGTTTCTTAAACTAGACGTGAATTTAAATTCTTTACTTGCCAATACTTGTTTAGTTACCCAGATTAAAGGTGAAACAAAATGTATGAAAATGGACCTTGAGGTATCGCCTTAATAGTTTTAGTTATAAGTTTACATTATATATACTTCAGGGGGAATGCAGGGAATTAAAAATATTTGTGGCATTTTCATTATGAAGTTATTGAAACATTATCTAAGTACATTATAAAAATATTTAAACAAACAAAATAAACATAACATATTGTAGAAATACGATGTCAAATTTGTTTCCTATATTTAAATTTCGAACAGATAGCTTCTAAAAATACGGTTAGCGCGCCATTTTGCTATGGGCACCGCCATAAATGTAATATTATGCAAAATAAAAAGACAAGCCATTGTGTACCTACTGACAATATTTGAAACGCATAATGTGGATTAAACTGTGACGGTGCATTTTGAGCACTGATGAACTTGGTTTACTAACTTTGGCTGTTAGCTTTGGCTAGTAGTAGATAGATAGAGGCGCTTCCATTTTGACATCTTTACAATTGCTCTAATAAAATATTGAACTTCACGTGTTGCGCCTCATTTATTGATGATTGAAAATAGTCTTTATCTGTCAAATCATAAAATCTCCTCTGCATTAGCATAAGTATGTCCTTATAAACGGCCACTGTCTACATGTCATTAAGCACTAAATGAACACATGCGTCGCGGTGTACACATCTTGGAATTAATTTCTCAATTGCTCGCATCCGCGCCGCGTAGAGTTAGCAAGGGATAGAAATGTCTGAGCACTTAAATTTAATTGAGCTAATTCAATCGCTTATGCTGCGGCCAGTCATAGTTCTGACTTCTAAACTGTGATAAAATTTATCGAAGTTATTTGCTGAATTATGTCTTAAAATTTTACGCTAGTTCCTAATTTTATTATTGTTTGGATGAATTGTTGTAAAATTTAACAAATTGTTTATCCAGTCAAATAATTTTTCATCAGATATTGTTACATTGCGTCACGATAATGAGCTTTATGTGACATGTACTGTGTAATGTGAGTGTAGTCGATTTGCATCGCCTCGTGTTGTAGTATCCGGAAAAAAATCGATTGTTATTAAAGAATAATAATACAATAGGATATTAATAGTTATTAATTATAAGTAACCTAAAATATGCTCGTGTTTACATTGGAAAAATCTAGGTGTCACAAAAAAGCTTTCTACCTTAAGTATTTGTCAAAGAAAACAAACCTGCTAAATAAATTAATTGCAATTCTTCATAGACATAAAATATCATATGAAAAATACTTAACTTACTTAACTTAATCTTATGAGTAGTGCAGAGAGTTCCTTCAAGTAATGATTCACTAATTTACACTAAAGGGGTCAAGAGGGGACAGAAGTGGACCTCAATTATTCTCGCCTACTTTTAGCCATTTAAGTCCTACTTAGATATAGACATTAGTAATAGTCTGGTATTATTTTTATTCAAAAACATCATCGTGCATTCCATTATTGAAAATTGGATTTTTAATTTCAGATACAATATTGTAAAAGGTTTAAAAATAAGTGTATTTTGGAACGTATCTTTACAATATATATTTTATTCCCAAGTTGTTTTTAAATCGAATGAATTAATGCTCATGTGATAATCTTACAGAATATGGAAACCTATTTTCTAATTCACGATTCACATGTGGATTTACTATCTTTCGTACGCAATTAGAGTGAAGTTAATTTAAATCTAAAGTAAAATAGAATTTGTTTTGATAATACCTTTATTCTTAGCGTAATAATAGAGCATTTACAACAGCACAGCTAAAACAAAACATAACTACGCTTACTTAATACGTCGGCGTATACCACACCCTTATTTCGAGAATCAAACTTTGTTTAGATAAAAATTGACTAGGACCGCGAGTTTGCAGACAAAACATTGGATATTGGATGCATACGATGTAATCTGTCTAAACATAATAGAATCATAAATATTATGCAAATGCACGTGTCTATACATATGAGTGTTCTAAGCGCTGCGTGCGCGTCCATATGGCTTTGGGATGAATGACCAGAGCAAGAGTTTTCGGCTCGGCTTGCTCATGGAAAAATATTAACTTTTTAATTGAACTGCACGAATGGAGCTGGATTGTCGTAAAACTATGATCAAATGTACTCATATTAACGTAGCTGTAAAGTTTAAGTGGTCGGAAGGCATTAATGGAAATGTTAAATTAATTGTTTATTAGTTATAATTATGATTTTTAAGGGATGAGTGAGAGACAGTTACCTACATATTATGTATTATAGTTAGAAATTCAATCTTTGCTAAGATCCAAGTATGTTGTGTTACAGAAACTAAATAATTTTTGGATCTACGATACCCAGAGTGCAACAAATATTTTTATGAGAGATAAGCATTTTTTCTGCAGGGATGGAACACGCTTCCTCGCGTTCCATAAACGGCTTCCCTTACTACACAATAATATGTCGAAGTTTCCATCAAATTTTGGAGCTTTATTATTTTTCTCTTTTATTGTTCAAACAATGCGAGTTGTGACGTAATTTCTTAAAAATCGGTTTAAAATTGGACCAATTTAGATTAAAATATTTTGTTACTCATTAGGTACAATATAATAATATTAATTTTTCCTTGCTTAGACGAATAACAATTGTCAGTACAGCTCAAATCCCACATGAATAAATTTCGATAAAAACAGCGTAAAACAAATAGGCGACACATTGTCTTAAGGCGAACTCTAAACAATGCCACGCACACTATAAATAAATAATAAGAGTGGCTGTTTACTTTGGACGCGAGTTCATCATACTGGTTTACATTATCAGTAGCTCTTTAATATAATGCTCATCTTTAACTTTTGCCCTCTCATATCGGCTGGCGAGTTGCCACTCAGTTTTATCTCCATAACGCCCTGTAAACAGTAGCGTTTCTTCAATTTTATTTGTTCATTGACAGTTACAAAGGTTTATTTTGGTGCATAGATGGTCCATTCATGTAGTTTTATGTAGTGTTTAATGATGTCAAACTTTTCCGACCTGATGTCGATAAGTTTATGTAAAACTGTGCCATATTGTCGCGCGTCTCGGCATGTTTATAATGTAATGAGGTTGGAAATATTGTAATTTCTTGAGATAACAACGTTTATATTTTACTAAAGTCCGTTGTATTGGGAATTATTTATGTATTTCTATTAGATCGGTTAACAGATGACCATATTTTGTGGATACATGCTTTATGAGATTTTTTTTGTGATTCCATTATTATGGATTATTATCTTAGCACTACGTAAGATAATTCTAAAATTGGCATATCATAGTAGGTTGTTTATTTTTGCACTTTGTAAAATAGCTATGCATTCCTCTGACTTTTGTAGAATTAATTTATGTCTATAATCATGGCATTGTATAATTAAAACAATAATATAACTCATGCAGAATATTTTCTAAAAATACAGTTGACCATAGTCCGTTAAATAGACAATACTGACGACATTAAAATGATTATTGTATGAATCATATTGTTATGCCAGTTTTAAATGTTCTAAATGGTGGCACAGCGTCATACAAGCATGTTGGAAACGTAATGAATGGTAATAGCAGTTGAATGAGTACCAACATTTTTATCCTTGTTATGTTTTCCTTGAGGGCATTTTGTTCAACTTTAACATGTCTTCACACGATTCAGTTCTCTTATGGTATGATTTTATGAGCTAACTTTAACAGATGTTTAGCGATTATAAGAATATGATCTTGTATCTTGAAATTAGGCAGGCTAATGTAGTAGGTACTTAAATTGGTTTAGAGGAGATACTCAACGACAACTGTAAGACTTTAAACTACGATATAGTCAATTCTCCATCGCCATGGAGAACAACACTACATTTTACTCTTAAAATATGAATTAAGAAGTAAAATGAAATTGATTATGATGAAAATAATGTAATCTAAGAAATCACACACAACGCAACATTTCAACTGATTTATTTTAAACCAAATCCGATCTAATCGTTGAATTACAGACGCAGATTTCAACGAGAGTATTTTAAGGGATTTTATAAATATTTAAACCCATTACATTATATTATGCACGCATGGAAAATTTCACGTTACATGGTCAATAAACATTCACCGTGCTGTAAAACATTTAAAAATATCGCTTACTTACATTGTCCGACACAATGAAACTGTAAAATATCCATGTCCTGTCCATCACTGGGTAACGTCAAACTGAGCACTATTAAACGACCGTCGACGTTGAGTTTTGTAATAAAACTGCGATGAAACCAATATGGCGGGAGGTGACGTCGAGCGTCGCAAGCGCGCTCTCACTGACTACTCCTTAACAGAGTTTGATTAGGTTTAAATAGCAGTGCCCACTTTATCCACCTATTTTGTTGAATATGCGCGGGGAGGTATAGGACTCCCTTTATTTTGATGGTAAGCTAAAGCTCTGTAACTCGACTACTCCAGTGTGGGTACTTGGACTGATATTATGATGATTATTTTTATAGAAAATTCGATTTATCATTCGATGCTTCTACGAAAGGATTGTTAGGTGCTAGTTTTGTTTTATAATATAGGTTGTCGTAGGCCGAAAGTTGTAACGTACATATCCCTGAAAAGTAGGCAAAGGTGCAACCAGGGTACCCATTTTTCGCCAAGTGTCTTCCGACCCATGATGTGATAGAGGGCGAGCTTATCGCCGAATTGTGCAGAAATTCCAGACTCCGGGCTGAGAATCATCATCTGAGATCATTTCTCCGAGATTCGAACCCGAAACCTTTCTACGTTTTGTTGAAGGGAATCAGTAATAGCATGTAAAATTCAAATGTTTGACATTTGTATGGCTTTCCGCCCAAAGGTTCGTCAGCGCATCCCTCCAAAGCCATTTTCAAAATATAATGAAAAATAAGAAACTTGATTTTGTGTAAAATATTGTTTTTATTTCATCTTTGTCGAAAATAAGTAATTTATTTGATCCTGTAAAATTTTAAACATCATTTAGATTCCGCCAATATTAACGCCAATATTGACAAGAGCTAGTGGCAGTAATGAGGCTCCGCTCTGGGCATATTCCGACAAATATGTTTAAGCATCTTATGCAGGCGTCAAACTCCCCAAACTGCTCTGACTGTGGAGTAAGAGATGACTTAATTCATGTTTTGTCGGAGTGTGTGCGGAGTGGGCCTCATACTTTGAGCTTTAATGTGGGCAGCATAAATAGCTTTTTGACCATTCCAGTATCGGAAGAGGCTAAAGGCTTATTAAAAAATATTTTGATTTTATAAAAAAATAGTAGGCATGGATAAAAGTGGACGTACGGAGCGACTTAGTCGTGAAATAACGACCAAGCTCCTTAAATAAAGATTAAAAAAAAAAAAAAAAAATATTAACTCTACCACCAGTTCGAAAAGCATTTCTCTAAAGAAGAACGGGATCTGGTATTGCTCTTTTTCACAGTAGTAGCACGTGTTACGTGGTAGTATATCAAGAGGGGTTTAACATGCGAATATAGAGCTATAACTAGTCCATACATTTCATCGGGAGTAGCAAGTCTATGATTAATACTAAGTCGTTATTAGTCGGATCAGTTTAACGAAAATTTTTGTATCTATTACAAATGGGGAACAGATGCGGTTAAGCTAGGGGTGATTTTTATTGTCTTTCTATTAGTGAAGTTCGGTGGAGTCAAAGTACGTTGCTTAAATTTTGGGCAAATACTAAATGAAATAGTCTTAAACTAGATAACCTTAACCTTGAGTGATTCCTTAGTGTGACTCTACATTTATGTAACGGTCTTCTCTACATAAACTCCCATCATGTACCCGGAAAAGTACGTAGTATACAATGTATCCTGTATATTAATCTAGAACGTGGTCTACTTTTGTGCTAAATTACATCCAAGTTTGTTTAACAGTTTCTGAAACATCCAAATATCTTAACAAGCTTTTGATTTATATTATTAGTAAAAGTAAGTTCTATTTCACTCTCTAGCGTAACTTTACATTCATGTATTTGGTAGGTAAACAATTAGAAAAAGGAAGTATTACTTAGCGCTTCCCTACGGAAATGCCACTGATTATTAATTTAATTTTACTTTATCTTGTTCATAACGAACGAGACGTACCTAATTCATAAAATAATAGTTTGTGACTTTGTCGTATTGTTAAGATAGAAATGATAGCATTACTAGTAGCTAAAGTATCCCGCAAATTTCATTTTAAGCTGATTCAGTAATAATGATTTCTTATGTTAACGCGAATGTTAGACATTGAAATTAAACTAATTTTCGGATTCTATCGCGGTTTTAGTATTTTTTATTTTCTCCCGACGTTTCGAAGACTTTGCAGCATGGTCACGGGGGGAGGGGGGCGGTCAGTCCCCCAATTAGTTTAATTTCTGATTCAGTAATGTTCAAGGACATCAACAATATCTCAAATGTAATATATATCTCTTTAATTTTGACATAAATTTTGCATGGAGTTATATCCACACAGCATACGCAAAGTATACAACCTAACTAAATTGCGAAAACTCTTCGATAATCTTGAAGAGATGAAAATTCAAAAAGCAGATAGTAATCTGCTTCTTAAACACACGCGACGCACTGTATTTTTACGTGTTACATTGCAGTTGGTAGTGTGTATGACAGTGTGGTCCGATTGAGCTCGATTAGCGGCAGTGCACGTAAGTGATTACTTCCTTATTGGGGCTCGTCTGTCGCCTTTGTGATTTGCTGCAAGCAGATAAACGGTGGATTAATAAATGCGACACTGGACGAGGGACTGTAGGTTAGTTATATATTTGCATTCTATACATACGTACTTATGACCTGAATATATATGTTTGCATTCTATAATTACTTGCTTGTCTGATCGGGAAAATAACAAACCTCCTCATATATACACCATGTGGTGAAATATGGAACTAATTTCTTGTACGAAAACGAAAAAGCTAAAGTGGCGCTCCCAAAGCATTTTCTTTTCTTGTCAGAATATAAACGTTATATTGCAAGAGGGATGAGAGTACTATATGCAACAAATAATGTTGCTACAAAACTTTTGTTATGAAATATAGTTCAGCTACTTGGCAGCTATTAATCATATTTGGTAGAGAACCATTTCAAGTCTCGAGAAGCAGAATAGTACTAGTAAGAAAACGAAAATAACCTGCATATCTATGCTGGATGTGTACCTTACCTTACTTTACCTTTCACACCCATCTGGATTAAGCATACATATAAAAGCAAATAATTGTAACTTTGTTTTTTTGGGATAACCTTTTCATAAAGTATGTCTTGGTAGGTTGGTTGACGGTTAAACTGCATCTGGTGGACTCGACCAGATACAGTGTGACTATTATAAAATAAAATGTAAGAGGTGGTATTCCTATATATTATTTAAAGAAACGTAAAGATGAAGAATCTTGATATAAAATTAAACTTCGGAAATTATTCAAAATGTTAAGTATGGACCTAACTTTCTTAAAGATCTTATTTTTAAAATCAAATCAAAAATATCCTTTTATAAGCGAGAACAACTAATGATGGAGATAATTTAATATGAAATACGTTACCTATTTATTTTTGTTGTTGCTATTGTTGTCTACATCACTTCACGCCCCGCATTCAGTAGACAAATACACAGATACGAATTAAGGATAATATTTTGGATGTAATTCGATAAAAACGAAATGATTAATTATTATAAAAACGAAATGAATAAGTTATTTCAAATGAATTAAACTAGTGTTATTAGTGCAAATATAACACTGTCATGTTAGTTATAAAAAAAGTTTTTTATAACATAATATTATATAAAATAATTTCCAATATACTAGAATATAGATAATATCCGACATGAAATTTTAAATTATCATAAAGTATGTAGGTAACTTTTTTAGTTTAAATATTTGAGCCATCAATTTAAGTATGTTACGAAGGGCTATGAACGGGAACAGCCGATCAGAACGTACTTAAAACGATAACATTCAAATCCGATAACGAAATCTTTGAAGACAGCAGATCTTCAGCGGTGATGTATTCTGTCGTAAAAATAAGTAGGAGTCCGCTGACTTATTATGGAGAAAGTCAGTTAAAACCTACTTATTTTTAAAACAAAATGTTTATCTTCGTCTCGTCTGGATCTCCTCCACTGTTTCAATTGAACGATGATGCTGAATGCTGTGAAGAAGAGAAAAATTGTGTTATAAAATATAATGACTATAGCTTTTGTACTAACACTGCAATGGTATTAGACTAAACTTACTGTTAATTACAGAGCTGTATGTGACAGCTTATTAATGGTATTTGAGTGTATTTTTAGAACATCTGGACCCAAGAAAGTATGAAGTAAAAGCGAGAGACGTAGGGAGTGGCAGTTACTGCAGAAGGGGATCTGAACTAGATCGTACTTTTCAGTCTATATAACTTCTGTTTTGAATATTCAAGAGGGGCTTCAGGCAATGCAACATTGTAGCGAGATGCTGCGCAATAACAAGCTGTGAAAGGATGACAATAAGCGAATTAAGCAATCAGAAGATTGCCACGAAGATCGGTCTCAATAGCGCATTTCCTGCGTATTGCAATGGCATTGTTAACGAGTTAAACACCCTGCTTCAATGCAGAAGGACATCTTTTGAATTCATATTATGATCTGCAAATAACTGGTAGAAACTGGATTCATCCAGTAAGAATCAATGAGGGTACGTGAAGCTTTTCTATTCAAATGATTGAAACTAATGGAGATCATATTGTATTATTGGTTACTCAAATACATGAAATCTGGAGTAGACTTGGTGCAGACATAAGTAAGATAGATTTACTATGGAATTTACAAGACAGACTCCTAGCGGTTCCAATTCTATATCGGCAAAAAGACAGGGCAAGTTATGGGTTCATGGCAACTTTTTTCTAGATAGGTGTTGATTGATATAAAGATAGATCACTTATCTAACGTTCACTTAACGCTGCAAAAAATATATACAGTTTTTTCGGAACACGAAGACTTCGTGACAGTTTCTTAAAAGGTAGATAGGTAGTAAGCTACAATCCACATAAATACTAAAATATAGAGGGCCCCACAATAATTAACAACAGCAAGATATTTCTTCGTCTTCACATTTTCTTCTAAATAGTTTTACCAATAATACTAGTAGACATTTTTAGGCTTTAATAAAAAACAAAGCCTAGAAGTATCTACTTATATCATCAACAAAATTTGGCTTGCTCTTCATGTTTTCTTGTTGTATGTGATGATTTATTCGACTTCAACGTAAGAAGATATTTGCAAGGCTTTGCTCATATAAAAAGCCGGACAAAATCTACTTATATTGAAATCAAATAGGAATCCATTTGTCGTCTCAAATAGCTAGATAAGAAAATATTACATTGGCGTTGGTTTCAAAAGTAAAAGGACAATAATTAATATATAGGTGATTATAATAACATGAATAATAATTAAAAATTAAGCTAATCGAAACATAAATAAAACTGAAATAACATGCACCTAAGAAATAAAATATAAAATGTTTTTGCTTGTCCTTTAAGTATGCTATGAGTACTTAGACAATCATCGGGGTACCGCTAAAGTATTTTCATCCCTCCCGGTCCGGGATTCAGTCCCATACATGATGCTAAAGCATCAGATCAGTGTCGTTATGTCTTGAAATACTACCGAAATAATAATATACTAAATCCGAAAACAGTCGGACCAGAGCTGATGATTTTCAACGGTCTGAATCGATATTACTAAATTACTATTAATAACAGTTTTGATCACATCAGCTTTTTAATTAAAAATGGATAAAAGTCGGTCCATTAGTTTGAGAGCTACCATGCCACAGACAGACAAACAGATACACAGATACTCTCCTTAAACCTATTACACCCCTCTTTACCGTTAGAGTTTAAAAAGTGCATAAATCCGATGTTATTTTCGACACAATCATAAGCAGGACGAATCCGACTTAACGGAAAAAAGTCGAATAAACCCTACTTAAAATCGTATCAAAATTTGTAGACGTCCTGTAAAAGTTGTCCTTTATATATTAAATCGCCTAATTGTCTGTCGTAAGAATAAGTAAACTCAATCCGGCTTGAATAATTAAACATAGCCAAATAGAATCTACTTAAGCTCACGAAACAGATTGATTCCGATGTCTTCTTGCTTGATGTATCTTGAGATTTGCTGTCTAATACATACCTATTACAAAAGTATATAGACTCTAACACTAACAATAATTAAACCAGACGCCATAAAGTCACAAATAAATAATTTATAGTAAAAAAAATCTCTGAAATCATGACTGAATCCGTCCCTGTTTTGATCGTTGCAGTTATATTAGAGTAAGTGCCTTCTTTTAAACGACCAGGACATTTTTTTTTATGTTTATAAAATGATTTCTAAGTGAGAGGTAAAATGTAAGGTTTAAAATTATAACTATTTATTTTAAAAAAAAGTTTAATAATTATTATTAGATACTCACCGTATTCAATTAATGATAACTAATATATTTTACGAAATTCAGTCATAGCACTACAGACACTGTAACTACTTCACTTAGAGTATATTTATTATTTAGTAATGCACGAGACGAAACAACTTCACTAACTGATAACATTTCCAAAAAGGACAAACTTTTATATCACAAATAAACTTCATTAGTATATGTAATTAGTTAATTACTGCCATCGGAAAACAACTCGAATTGAAAATAACGTTTATTTTGCTAATATGTTTGTTTTTATCGTCATTAGTGAAATAATCCGCATTGTAAAACTCATGCACATTTAGATGTGAGATTAGTCTCTAAGCGATAATAATTAAGACAATATTTTGACATTGGGGACATGTTTTTGAATTTAAAAATAATTATCTTATGTTTTAGGTTTTTTAACTATTAGTATTTCTGCTAAATTCAGTATAATATAAAAAAATATTACGAATATCTGAGTACACTATCAAAATAAATATTTAGAAAGCTTCCTCATTCGGAAACGCATAATAATATACAATATAAATACGATTAAATATTATAGTTATCGGACTGCCGAGATGAACGGACTGCCGAGACGAATGTTCGCAGGTTCAAATCCTAAGAGATTTGAACCTGATTATGATTATTATTATCCTATGATTTTATAAAATCATGTGTGTATTCTTTGGAAATTATCGTTTGCTTCAACGGTGAAGGAAAACAACGTGAGGAAACCTGTATACCTGAGAAGTCCTCTATAGGAATTTTGAGGGTGTGTGAAGTTTACCAATCCTCACTAGGTCAGCGCGGTTGACTAAGGCCTAATCCCTCTCAGTAGTAGAAGAGGCCCGTGCCCAGCAGTGGGAAAGTATATTATAGTTATAGCTATACTTACCGCTAGCAAGGTAGGTACATGTGCAACAGTTGCGCATCTGCCTAAATTTCGTGAAATAGAGTCGTGACCGTTTGTTTTAGTAAGCTGTGAGCTTCATATTAATTCTGTATTTTGGGATTATTTCTAATGCATAATAAAAAGCCGTCTTAATCTAATGATTGCATCCATCCTTGTTTCGTATGCTGCGGCTAAATTTTACGAGTGCATCAGAAATTATATTTCTAATACTCAAGTATAGTTAACTCAATCATATATTTAATAGCCATGTTATAATATTTGCCTGCAGCTCCGCCCGCGTATATAGTTTTTCAGATATAACTACCCGACCCGGGATTCGAACCCAAGACCTCAGAGCGGCAGTCACCTGCTACATACAATTAACTTTTCTAAGATCATAGCCTTTTTAGAACTGCTGCAATTGAATTCAACGTAACATTTTACAGCTATGATATTATAAAAAGAAAAACACAGATCTTTATATTGCGAATGTAAATTCGGTATTCTCTCTTTAGACTATAGATATAGTTTTATATAATTTAGGAACATGAAAACTATTGTATAGTACTTTATTGCTTGAATCTGGCCATATCTCATAATGATAAGAGTGGATAGTATATAATAAAGGATGAAGGAAGGAAAAAATACACACAAATATCCATAATAATAATATAGTCCATAATAAAGGAATAAAAACACACAGAAATCAGTTTATAGTTTTTTTTTAATTTAGATAGACCTTTGGGAGTATAGGGAAAAATATAACAGGACGCGGCATTAGTGGCATTAAATAAAATTTAATTAATGGTAGCATAAAATACATTATAAAATACCCAAATACAATTTATTTACAGCTACTTGCGAACGGATACACTTAACTATGTACTTTATTTAGTTTATTAATTACTTATATTAACGTATTACAGAAGCTACATGGTTACATAATTTTGAAGTATTTGAACATATTAAAAAAATATTCTAATGATACTTATAGGTCCATATGAATCTTAGGGAAAATATTATAATGATATAGATTATAAACAAAGAACCAAAAAAAAGTTATAGTATACGTGAGTACTATGGATTGAATCGAAATAAACTTAGTAAAAAACTTCTTTATTGAATACACAATTATGTTATAAAAGTATATGTTTTAACAATATTTATACTCGTATATTATATTAGTAATTAAAAGTTTAAAATATATCGTGTGCGATATCTAATTTGTACATGTATATAAAACATATACATGCATTATGCATGTATACATACACACAATAAAACGCAATACAAAAAAAAACAATTTTACTTAGTTGAAACTAAACATTTATAATATGTATATTTTGTACAAGGTTTTAATAATGCTACGAAATATCAATAACTTTAATGTAACAAAACTATAACCTGTTGTATACACAATCTTTCCAATCTCCACTCTATATGTTTGAAATCTTTGACCTAAAATCATTTTATAATAAATTATTGTTTGGTCACTGTTGTCAGTCTTCTTATCCATCGCAGAATATAGTCAAGCGAGTTCATTTTGCGAACGTCAAAACGAGCAAATATCTGATCACTGCCCGTTAGTGACGGTCACAAACCAACTTCGCTTAACAGATTTTGTCTTCACGGTATATCTTCCCGTAGTCTCAGGAATAAGCTGAAAACAGAATATTAAACTTAGTATTGTAAATGCAATTTTATAATTTATGATTTGCATCCTACAAAATGGGTTTTTAATACTTAGCAATTTTCAACTCTACCTATGATTATATTTTAATGAAACATTGAAAGTACCTATACTGTATAGCATAACTTTTAGACGCACAATGTATTAAGTACACACATCGCACTTTTATCCCCGAAGGAGTAGGCAGAAGAGTAACCAGAGCATTCAATTTTCGTCAAGTGTGTTCCGTCCCATGTAATAAGGGACAAGCTTGCCGCCACGTCGGGTACATATTCCAGACTCCGGGCTGAAAGTGAGAAGAAAAACCCAAATATCACTTTGTCCGATCCAGGATATGAACCCGGTTCCTTAGAGTTGTAGTCATACCGCGCAGCAACATAACCACGCCATAGAGGCAGTCAGCATCAAACAGAGGTTTCGAAACATATTATCATAATAAGAAATTTGGCCTTCCGAATTTCTTTGCTGCTTCGAAGGTTGTTTTTAAATTGGAATATGAAAAGAAAAATCTTTTCCGAAAAAAATATCACGAAGAATGTTGTTTCTACTAATATTAATGTTTATAAATATTTTGTAAAATTAATACAGCAACTAAAAAGTCTTTCGAGAATAAACAAAATTTTGTTGTTAATACTTTATGCGGAATTATATTGGTAATTTGCTAATGATTTTGTTATTGTTTGTTGATGATGCACGATAAGATTTTCAATACATTTATGGTTCAAGACAATTAAACGACCGAATAATATTATCATTTAGGTACATTTAAAATATTGGGGAATATATCTTCTAAAGCATTTTGATTTAAATCCTTAACTTTACTTAAATGACTATTGCTGCCTATTAAGGTATTACATAATTTGGTTAAATTAGCTCTAAATATTAATACATAACCAGTTGAGGACTAGGTATAAATTGTTTCCAGCACAATGCTTATAGTGATCTCCGAATTTTAAGCATTATGGCAATAACATAAATTCTTCAAATGTTTCTTCTAACTTGGGAATATTGTTAACTCCATCTTCAGTCTATCTTTTATTTCTTGATCAAGTTTCTTGAAACCAATTCACGACTTCTGGAATTTATAAAAACAAATTATTATTAACTGTTCTGATATAACCTTAAAATTTGTACGGTAGCAAAATTTTATTACATCGAAGTACATTTGAAAGACAACGAATAGTGTAAGCTGAAGTGTCGACCGCGTGTCGGAAGGTAAGTGTACGTATTGAATAAACTAGGTCTCTCACATTAAACAGTATAAAACCGCAAGAAACAGAACTACTCTACAGGGCAAGTAATTACTCAAACTTGCACGCTAATAAGTAGTAGAGTTCTATATGTTACTTTAAATTAAACTGTTATATTGATTTTAAACGTTCCATTTCATAATATTATGAAGTTAAGTAAATTTCATTCGTTGCTTGCCTAAAATATACACAGAAGTAAGCAACGATTTCACTAAAATATTCGGCGAAATGAGTCAAGCGGCTAAGTTTGTTTGATCAAGTGTATCTTTATTTACTGTTGTGTGGATAACCTCGTCTGAAGGCGCTTACCTACGGACTACATGATCCTATGCATGTATTGTTAAAGAATGCGGTAGATACACAGCAATTGTTCTTATTTAAAGAAGACCACGTTCCAGTGCATCGAAATGACTGGAAAAAACAAAGCTTGGTTTAACCTCGTTTATTACATAATACTGATAAATATTAATTCTAAAGTTATTGAAACACAATATCCCTTATATTTATTTCCAATTGCGGTATTTCTAACATCAAAATATGCACAAAATATGCACGTTTTTATAGCACAGATCCTGTAAAAACATGCATAGGTACCTATTATAACTCAAAAGTGGTATTAGGGAATTCGTTAGCCTCGATTTAACTATTCATTAGTCTAAATATTAACTAAACTTTACCAGCTTCTAATTCAATTATTAAAAAAGTATTCTTCCACGTGCCAATACCTTATTTTTAATCACGTTGGCCTAACACAGTTTTTCTAACATATTTGTATACATAAAGGATTTAAATTTTATCGTTTATTATTACCAGCCTGACATTAACCGCCGAGAGGAATTAGTCATAAGCATATCGTATTACATAAACCGACACAATTTAAAAAAATCCCTGGTTCTAAGTTAAAAAAATCCTGGGATTTCCCAATCCGCAACATTTCTCAACATCCCTCCCTGCATCGGTATTCCCCGAGTGCTATGACTTGACCTTCTTTAAACGAGGCTTGAAAAGAGTGCTCACTCCCAGGTAGGCAACGGCTTGCTGTGCCTCTGGCATTGCAAAGTCCATGGGCAGCGGATGCTGCTTCTCATCAGGCGGACCGCTTGCTCGTTTGTCTATTTTGCACAATAAATAAAAATATCTACTGGTGCAGCTGGTAGGGGCAAAATAAAAGCTCGCCGAATTCAAGGGAAGGAGTGCACCACGCGAAGCCACTGTAAGCGCAAGACTTGTTCTAGTGGGTAAAGTCGTTTCTAGCGTGGGTGCAAACCACCCTTTCCCCCCTAATTGCGCCAATGCTTACTGTGCCAATAGACCAAGGATACTCTGGGTTGTGGTACTTAATATCAAAATTTCTACCTAAAGAGTATTAAATAATAACAGTATAAAATAATTAGAAAAAGGCTTAAATGTCTCTATTAGTAGGTGACGAGCCTGTTTACTAGATTCCACTTCGTTTCTATTTGTAATACCCTAAAATAATTTCTTTTGAGTTGGTATTAGACACGTGGTTCATGGTTTATAAGGGTTAGTTTTTTGTTGACAAAGTTGCCAGTTTGAAAATTACGCTCTTTTATTTCCCCTACTTTTCGTGTAGCTAATCTTGAGCAATATAAATACTATTTTCCATTAAATTTACTACAAAAATTATCATTGATTTATAAAAATGCTTATAAGTAACAATATCCAGTTATATATATTTGTTTACACGCTTTGCGATCCTTGGTTGACTTTGCTAAACTCTAACATAGATGTACAAAAAGCACTATGTCTTCATTATAATTATAAACACTTCTGTACCAAAGTAAAATCATGGATTAAACTAATTCTCACCTGATTAATGACTCGATTCTGTAGAAGCACTAACAGACCAATGTGATCTGCATCAGAAGGTGATCGTAGTTGAACTGAGTTGGATATCGGCTGCGGTTCGACAATGTAGGTCTTGTGAACGATGCCATACAGCCTTCGGATTGCAGGGCTGCATTTACTGGGGGACAGTGGCGGCCTTAGGTTGCCCGCTTCGCCCCCCCTAAAGCTGCCCCTGCTGGGGGACATTTAGGGAAAATTATTATTTAAACGCTTGACAAATCTAGAAGTAATGTTACTAACTCCGGATTACTGAAATGCAAAATTTGGGTAAGATTAAAACTTGTAGCCGCGTGGAGACAATGAAAGTGTAAAGCTACAGGTTAGAGCATGAAACAGCAGCTATTGAAATAACTTGACATCCAAATACTATTTTAAGGTATTGGTTTTTAACAACAAGTAGTTTATATTCCAGTAATTAATTAAAATACCTTTTTATTTTCTCTTTTAGCCGACTATCTTAATACCTTTATACTTTTCTTGTAACTCTATCGAATTTTCCGGGCTTCATTTAAAGGGCCGAAAACGTAATTGCTGGAATCGAAATTAAGGTGACTTCTGTGTCAGTATGAAGCCGTACTAACTTGATTGTCGAGTGGTACAATAAGTAATACTAAATGATTTGAGATGCAGTACATCCCTGTGCTCATGTGGTTTTGTGTGTGTTCAAGTGTCTCATATATTTGTTCTAATTCCTGCGTAAGTGTAACTCGCACCAGATCGTTTAATTTTTCTCTATATTATCCGTATCATTGCTTCGGTCACTTCCAGCAAAACTCTATGGGGTAAAGATTTTAACTGAAATGCTCCTGTAAATAGACCGTCATAAGAATAACTGTGCAAGCAAAAGGCTATTCCAATGGCTTTAAATAACCCAGTACCGAATAGGGTATCGGTGATGAGAGGTGGGATTTAATCTCTTCGTAGGTGTTCAGTTAAGTTTTAATTAACATTTTCATTAAATCAACCAGAGCTATTTCTACTGGATATTGCTTTGTTGCATCTAGAAAATTCTATTATCGAAAATAACCAGCAGTAAGCTGTAGGGGTGTCAGTAAACATGTTCCGTTGTAATAACGACCGTCCATGGCCATTAAATACCCACAATTTTAGAAATATTTTAGAAGCTTTGAGCCTTATCTGACTTCCAAACACAATCATTCAATCTATTTAGAGAGTGGCACCCGAATTTTTATTACACTAAATAGTGGTATTACAGACATTAAAAATATCCTGGAATTGTCTTGTGAGCACTGAATCTATACTATTGAAGAATTTGTTTGTTTGAACGCACTAATCTCAACACTGAACTGAACTTCTAAACTGATTTTTATTTTTTTTTACTAATAATTACTCCTGTGTGTTATACTCTACTTTTTATCCCGGGAAAATATTCATCGCAGAAAAACCTTTTTCACACGGGCGGAGTCGCAAGCAACAGTTAGTTCATTATACATGCATAGAATTCAGATACTGGTAAAATATTGCGTTTCCCAAAAGGTTTGGCTAAGTTGAAAGCTAACCGCTTTAGCGGTGTTAGATTTTGTGGACCATGACACCTAATAAGTTTCGTTTCTGTTTTGGACGAACATTGCCCCAAATAAACACACTGATTTTTTTTATTTATAAGAGATACCATTATATATAGATACAGATACCACATACAGTACATTTTTTACTACAAAAGTAAGTATAAGAGCGTATGTTTTCTTTTGTAGGTATTTACAACTGACAACTAACCTTCTGCACGTTATGTTAATGATATCGTTTTTTAGCATATACAAAATCGTTGCAGGTTGGGTTATATTTTATGGCTCACTCTTTTTTCTGCAAAAGTAAGATGTCTTTATACATTAACTATCTTTAACAATACATGCAACCCATATTTTTCTTCGGCGTAAAGGTAGACTATAATATACGATAAGACTTAGATACCATTAAGTACTCACATCTCAGTACCACTAGCTATGTATGTCCTGTAGATCGTCTTCAATATATTCAATCTCACGTCTTTTATCCCTGAACGGGTGGGCAGAGGCACAACTCAGGAGGACTTTATGCCATGTGGGTTCCGTCCCATGATGTGATAGGGGGCGAGCCTATTGCAATATCGGTCAAAACATTCTTGACTTCGGGCTGATACAGAGTAAAAAACCCCAAAGGCCCAGGGATCGAACCTGAGACTTAAGCACTAAAGTCGTATCGTAATACAACTGCGCCACCGAGGCAGTCAATTAAATATTATGTACTAATTTTAAATCCATCGTGAGGTTATCAAAGTGGTGTAATAAAACTACACAGTTAATGCTTACTTCTAATGACCCAAATTTCACTCAAAATGTTCCCTGTAATCGATTACATTCATATACATAACTATAACGTTATTACAATTGTATAAATAAAATTTACAGTTTATTTAGGACAACCTCGTATCCGTCGCATCGTCAAGGCCCTCAGATGTTTTCTGAGACAATTTGGTGAAAACCTATTGAAAAGTTTTTTAAGCATGACGATTCGCCTAACCATTACAATACATAGATTAGGTGTCATAATAATGTCATATAGTTTTAAGTACTGACTAGAACATTACAATATTACGACCCTGTTACAATTTATTATATCCAGCAAATATTATAATCTTTGCTAAATCTGAAAAATCATTAAAATTAAACTATTTTTCGGATTTTATCGCGGTTTTAATTCGAAGACTGCAGCCTTCATGTTCACGGGGAGACTGACAAATCATATAATTTTTGGTGAACAATCTGGGGATATAACCTAGTATTTAAACAACTATGAAATATGTTCCTACTGTAGCAATAAGGTAGGGTTAAATTTAAAACTTTTCAAAATGATACAGACATAATATAAAGCTGTTACATCTAACATAACTTATTGAAAATGGATTCCATCGTGCAGCTCCAAAGCCTACAATTAATTACTAAACCATCCTTCGATTGAAGTACAAAGAAATCTCTACATAAGGAGACGGGTCACAAGGCGGCATCGCGGAGGAAGAACTTTCAGGAGGATGCCATGTTGCTTCCCTGATCAAGAACATACTTTCATTGTACAATATACATGGACAGGATCTGTCCATAATGCCCTACGGACGTCGGCAAGGTTTTGGTTTTGTAAATAAAAGAAATACACCTATTTCTATATAATCCCACTTTATATCCTAATATATATACTTATACATAATGACTTAATTGCTACCCATTCTAAAAAAAATTGTATTAACTTTTAAAACTTATATTCTCCTTTGAATATACACACTTATTAGGTACCTGATATTATAGTTTCTATTTACGTAGGCCTTGCAGGTTTGAAGTGGCACATGCTTCTAGTCTTACGCGGTTTTATTGTGACCACAATTATTGTATGCGAATCGTGTACAATTTGTTGCTATTGCGTTTATTGCATGGATTTTATTGTTAATAAATAATATTCTTTATTTATATATCATGAAAAGGTTAGCTTAAAAAATATGATATCAGGGCCTTGCTGTAGAAAATTCTGAACTATTTATTTATCCTGAGCGATTTTTACTAACACTTTTACTTAGGTTTAGTAAACCTATATTTACTTTATAAGTAGTTAAGTATTCTCTTTCCTTTTATTCACTCAAAGGTGTAATTTATTACGCTCAAGTATTAAAACAATGCTATATTTACCTACTTAGCCAATTTTGGCTAGGCACAAAATAGGACCTTATGAAATTGTTGCATATACTTAGTTTTAAATTAAATCTTAGGCAGCAGCAGGTATTTTGATCCTATAGATATATTATTATATAGCAGGTACCGACCTACTCTTCACTGAATTGCTGGCCTGATTATAAACAAAATGTTCGAATGAATGTTGCTATAGTTAGATAATAGATACCTACTTATTTTTTAATGATGTTATTCATTTGCCTAGGCATACCTATGTATACATTAGTGATTAGGCAGGCGTCTTTTTAATATAATAAAAAATACTTGCTGAATAGTAAGTACCAACAGTAAGTAGCTTATTTGTTTTGTAATATTTGATACAGGTTACGGTAAGTTGAATTCATTTTTATAACTATATTGGTGCAGACATAAAACTCCATTATACGTGTGTTATTTTAACTCCATCTATACGCTTAAAGTAAAACTGTTTTGTATCTGTTAATATTGTGCTACTATGGCTAGATGGCTGGTGACGAAAGAGTTTACGAGTTAGGAAGGGACTGTTTTTGTTGAAAATTATAAAATGATCGTATTTTAATTTAAATGATGGTAGGTACATATTTTCTAAAATAAATTAACACTCAAATATTAAATATGGTTATTATATTATTTTGAACCAATTTTTAACGAATACTTCAAAGTCAATTGACATTTAATAAAATTAGCATTGACATTTCTTTGTCAGGGCTACCAGACTCTGTAACAAAATATAAAAACTGTATAACTGATGAAATACAACTATAGTTTATTATACAATAATTTGGAAAATGAAAACATAACACCGGTGATCAATAATTAATATTAAATCATTATTAATAATTATGAATGTATTTAGAATACACACAAAAACTCTTTGTTGATTAAGCCCTCAAAGATTCGACTCTGAAAAATAAAAAAGATCAGCGTTTGTTTTGAACAATATACAAATATTATTTGAACAATTTTTAAGGCGTATACTTCCAATCTGAACTACATTTTAGCGAAGCAATGATGAGATTTCTCGTTGAATATTTTCTTGAAGATATTATTGTTTTCAAAAACTTTGTGTATATTCTAAAATAGAGTAAATCCCACAAGAAAGAGTCGAAAAACGAGATAAATTTGATGATCTAAACAACCTCATCTACTACTAATTACAAAGAGGGCTTTGTAATTTAAAGTACAGCGTATCAAACTCATATATTTCCTTAATCTCTGCGAGGCCCTACTCGTTACCCTGACACATTAGACATTAGTATAATATAATAATGTAGGCCATAGCTGAAGCCAGTAGACAATTCCCTACTATGTTCTTCAAACTAACAATACGAGAATGCTTCCAAGAATTATAATTTCATAAGTGAAAGTAACAATTGAATTATTACTACGTATTCTTATTATTTTTATTTACCGCAAGATATACCGTGTAGGTACTAATTTTAGACACATAAGTAAATTCATTGTAGATATCCGCTGGCAGCACTATCCTCAGGCCGTCATTGTCACTGTAATTTATATGCGCTGCAGCTCTGTGGTCACTGGTCACTGGTCAGTGTTCTGTCAAGCAAGACTCAAGTGACAAGACTTGTCAGTCGCAATTTTACTCGTTTATATGTAAAACTTATTTGGGTATTGATGTGTACTTCTAATGAGTGTAAATACGTAAAACTAATTTGAAAAATGTACATATATCAATTACCATTTGAGATAAACAGAGAGCTGTGCAGAATATTAGACCACTCTGACTATTGGGAAGAGCTGGCAGGCAATCATATGAAATATTCACCGCTGGATGTAATCGTATGTATTCTTTCATTACTGATGTTTCGGTCTTGGGATTTTCCCAATCACGAGTTTCACACAAACAACGTTTTTGGTATTTCCCAGGTCGAAACGTTGTCTTTAACATAAATTGTGTATATTTAATCTACCTTTATGAGGTAAGGTCCTAGCAAGAATCGATTATACCTACATATAAATTGTAAATAAATATTACTCCGTGACCTAAGTTCATTGACTGCAAATAGACATCTGATCTATGCCATGAATTGTGTGCCAAGAAAATATGTTTCGAAATATCTTTAAAATAACATAAATAACATAAATAATTCATTATATTTCTTTGTAGATAATAATATCCTTTACTGCCTGTTGTAAAGACTGTTATGCAGGATAGATGTGTGTACATGATGTAACAACATACATTTGAATATGTAGGTATGTTAATGTATGTTATTTATGGTCCTGGCCTCATGTTAGTCATACCTTAGATTAAAATAAAAATTTACTTATTCTTCCCTATTTAGATTGAGCTTTTAAACTTGTTTTATATTTGTAACAATCTTAGAAATTGTATCTTTGTATATTTTGTATAAAATCTCAATATTTATCCCATATAATGGGATAAGACACACTAAATGAATCTTTTTGCATAAAACTTCTTTACTAATGCATTATTGTATACTCTGTGACCATGTCAGGGCATCTTTTTTTAGTTTATCACATTTTTTAATCTTATTTTCCTCATAGTATGTTTAAATTTGATAGATTTTATTTTACATTGAATTGACTATGTTTTATTGTAATTGTTATTCGCATTTCATTTGCACTAAGCCCACTCCTATGGGGTGAACATCCATACACATTCCATTTACCAGAACGGATTTTGGCTTAAGTTTTCTAATCAGCTGCTTGGATGATAAATCATTCCTGAGGAAACCAATCTTACAAAATTATGTTGAAATTACACAACAAAATAGGTTGTCCAATTTGCGAATTGAATGTGGACCACTAAGCACCAGTACATATAGACTAACACTAGACCAGGTGAATATTTTAGATGTAATATAAAACTCTATTACCTCATAGAATGAACAGAATTCATGACTTTAGTTATAAATTATACAATATAAAAGAAACAACATCGAACCTGTATAATTTAATTTATATTCTGAAGATTTTCCTGTTAGTTAGTCATGATGATTCCAGTGATATTTTGACATTATCATTTCATGTGAAATAAATGTAAATCTGCAAGAACACATAAGGACAGGTAATTTACACATGGTGTATGCAAATATTCCAAATAGAAAAATTTCACATCTTCAGTATTCCAATGGTATATCTACTTGTTTATTAGTATAAAAAAAATATTGACAATACATTAAAATATAGCAGAAATAGCTAATGACAAACAATTCATTGAACTATTACAATTAAATTTTATATTTCCTGCAAGTTATGAATCCACATTTAAGTGGAATTCTTAACATAGTATGGTTTATCATAACATATTAGAATTTATACGCAGTATATGTATGTATTTAAACTAGACAAACTATATGAAAGGCAAAATTGTTTCAGGTTACATTAAGGAAACTTTCTTGCTGGGACCACAATAAAGCCTTGAGTCATGGCTTTGTCAAAGAATTTATTTATTGGTTTCACTTTGTTCCTTAATAATACATTTTGATAAAAGAACCCTCGATTTTGACAATATTTTTAATATTAACTAAGTATTTATAAAGTCAAAAAGCCCAAATCCCATAGAGGTAATACAATGATAACTTAATGGCCGAACAACATAATACTTACCCTGCCATTCTAATGATTTCTTTTATCTTAAATCTACATGTCTAGTGATTTAAAAAAATAATATATATTTTTTTTATATTTTGTTTTCACTTTTATTTTATGTTATTATTATTTTTTTAATTAGGAATTAAAAACAAACCTACCGTAAAAATGACTTATCACCAACTGAAATGTTACTGACGCTGGGGTCAACTGAACCACAAGGTTGAAGAATTGTTCTTGTTGTTGTACCACATGGAGCATGTGCCTTGCTCTACCCTGTCTGTCATCTTTGGTTGACAGCAGATTTGTGAAACTGATGAGGAAACTTTGAAAGAAAAAAGGCATTACAAACAGCAAGAATAATGGAAGTAACGGTATGCTTTTTGTACATTTATTTAAAATTAAAAGTTTACATGTTAGAAAAATTGTTTGTATTGTCATATACAGGGCCATTATGAAAATGCCTTAATAAATGAAACCATTTACTTATCTTCTTGAAAATAACACGATATCATAAATTATTCTCAATATTATGTAAAATAAAGTGTAGATTATATAAAGAAGTAAGTGTAGATTTGGAACAAAATCAATATTAATAAAAAAGTTATTTTTATATTACATCCCAAAAGGCTACTACTACTGCACGAAAAAAAGTTGTCAGAGCGGCAACATCATACTTTAAGTCTGATAGACATTTAAACACAACATATTCCCACTAAACTTAAAACTACAAAATGGTCTAAAAATATATTAGAAAACTAAAACTGTTATTTTGGGTGAAAATCGTTGCATAACTTTTGGCACAATGTTAACACGGGTAACAACAGAAATGTGGTTTCATTTACTAACGGAATGTAAAAATTACCCTGTAGAATTTTTTTAGTAAAAGTGAAGTATGACAAAACATAATTTTGATTTATACAAATAAAAAAAATTAGGAAAAACGTAACAAATAATCGCTTATTAGGTCAAAACTAATTTTAGTACAGGGAGTATGTACGGAGGACATTGATAACTACTATTCTAATTATTTAAATTGATTTTTCTCTTAAGCTAAAGAGGTACGCTTACTGCCTCATACAGTAAACGTGAACTTGGTGTAACATTTATAGTTATACTTTTTATTTTTATAAGTTTTTTTGGAGCATCATTGTTTTACAGTTTTATGGAGATGTTGGCCTTTTTTGTGTCACGAAGTTACTGTGCTATGTTGTAGGCGGTAACTATTTAGGTAATTGCTTTTTGCTCGGTGTTTTGTGACGATTAGCGAATCAGTATCAACCAGAGATGTCTTAAATATATTTTTTTAGCATATTTTTATTCCTATGTCATACCTTGAAATTGTTTCTGATGCATACGTCATTATGAAGGAAATAATAATAGGAAAATCCGGATTGTGTTTTGATTACAAGAATTAGACTACCAAAAGTTATTTGCTTTTAGATAACCCTATAAACTATTACTCTGAATAAGACATTAAATTAAATAGCATCGATAAAGCATTAGGTTGTTTTGACAATACTTTTAATTTTATATTTGTTGTGTACATAGGGCCGGTCTTAGCTTTTCGGGTGCTCCCCTTTTATGACGACCTTTTTGGGATTATGTTTTTGTAGAAAAAAGTATTAGGTTTATAACGACGTGTTTCTGTTAGAGCTTTTTGCACGCACCCAAAGCTTTTGGCGCCCTCCCTAGGGCCTGGTGCCAAGGAGGAGTGTCACGAATAAGCCCCCCAGTACTTCCCTAAGTGCGGTTCTGCTTGTACGTACCTACGAGCGCGTCATCTTTGGGCTCAACAGTATCTCAAAATTGTTACTTATTATTTAAATATTTTAATGATTAAATTATAATATCTATTATATGTACACAATTAACGCCCGTATTTACAAACGCTATTAAACTAAGTACAGAGTAATGCTATGATAAAAAGCCTGTTTCTCATTGCTTTCGGCATGAAAACTTTCGTATTTGTGGTAGGCATAGGAGAGACCGAGACTGTGATATAGAGGTACAGCTTTACTTCAGTTGGCTGTTAGATAAATAAAACTGAACTAGGCCAAAGAAAACATTGAAATTGCTGTTACGATGTGTTCAGGACTACTGTTCGTCCTCATAGTATTGTTTGATACGCAAATACATATGCCTAGTTATTTCATTATTACTTTTGTTTTTCATGAAAATAAATGGGACGATAAAATTTATTTATCAATATTTTTCTTCAATCTGGAGTGTTTTTTTCCTATAGACAATTAATGTTCATTTTTTTCAGAAAATGGCAATAAACACAGCACGGTGAAAGCCGACGGTACCTGCAGTTCGATACCCCTACCGGTTGTACTCATCGATCAGGTATTTATTGTTTGTTTTCCTTGATTTATAATCAAGTTACGTGATTTATATAATGGATTGACGTATTCATTTTGTTGTCTAGAAAATGACGCAAATGTATAAGTTAGCTAGCTTAAAAAGAAACGTTTTATACTGGGGCTGCAAGGTAATACAGTGTGGACCAAATAAAATGATCAACGGGACATGTCGTATCTCTCGATGTCGCCATAATTGTACCGGTTTTGCGTTTGCCTCCATTTCGTTAAAACAGTTCGATTTCGCATTCCAGGGTCAGTCACTGTACATAGCTTACTTTGTACAGTGACTAACCTATTGAAATATCTACTACACAAATCATTGTGTCTATCCATAATTCAGGTGCCATCTTAAAGCTTTTTTGCCTCAGTCATGACGAAATGTTCTTGGTTCAAACAGTCTAAAGGAGGTATATAACATTTACCAAGTATTTTATTTTCTAAGTATGTGGAAAAATCTAGATTGTGCTATCAACCTAAACCATTAGCAGATCTTCTTTGAGCTAGGGTTGTCATATACTGGAATAAGAGACAGGCCGCGTGCCATCACATAACGATAAACATTTGCAATGATTTGACGTATCGTGGTTGAAAAATACGTCTTAAAATTTCCAGATTTTTTTTATTGAGTTGAGTTTGGAAAGAATTTGGCCCGAGTCCATACTGTAAATGAATGTCAAAGGCAGCAGCGATTTTGAATTCATTGTATGCAAAACTTATTATACGGCACGCGATGACTAAACTTTCATTAAATAATCGATAAATTGTATGTTATCGCTTCATCGAGTGACAGTATCATTAACCGCGAACGAGTGGTCCATATTTAGGAGGTATATAAGTACCATTATTAATGATAAACATGTTGTGACATCATGTTTACTTTTCAGGTTAGATACGAATTATGTAGGCGACCTTGTAGTAATAGGCTGACTTTATTAGCTATTTGTTTAATATTTTGCAGTTAATCTACGTACAAATTATCACAATTATTAAAACCTACTCAAAAATCACTAAAATCGAAAAATAACTAAGCTTTATACAGACAAGCAAGATACTTACTTAATCTTTTTCCAATGTGTTGTTATGTTTATACTAGCTGCTCGCGGCTACGCCTGCGTGATACAGTTTTCCGATAAAAGTCCGCCATACAAAATAGCCTATGTCATTCCCAAGGTCTCAAACTATCTTCATAACAAATTTTGTCGCACTTAGTAGGGTAGTTTTTGAGTTTATAGCGTAAAGACAGGCAGACAGATGCGGCGGGTACATTGTTTTAAAATATATGTCTTAGATCTGTTTTAAATCCTACCTTCTCCGCCATATTAAATGGACATAGGAATCAAACACGTGTGCCGGGATTAGACTGGTTTATTAACTCATGCAGTTTACGCCGGTAGATAAAAATAATTTTAAAATTGAGTACAATATCATATTGACAAGATCGTTTTAAGAGGAACAATTCGTTATTGTTGCAGTAGGTTCTTTAACTGTTTACACAGCGCACGCTACGGAAGAAAATCATCATGAATTTTCCCGTTTGTGCAATATTTTTCATTGATGCTCCACTCGTATTGGTCACAGGTCATAGTCATAGTGATGTTATAATAGCCTTTAGCCTTCCTAGATAAAGGGGTTATCGAACACTAAAATATTTTTTCAATTCGAACGTGTAGTTCCTGAGAATAGCGCGTTAAAACGAACAAAGTTTTCGGCTTCATATTATAGTACCTATATATACATTAAATATTTATTTTGTATTTAGTACCTAATTTAAATTGTACCTCGTTTTGGTATATTTGTTCTTTACTTAACTTAAGTGACAATTTGTATAGTTAATGGATGCAAATAGGCCTAGATCCTTTCGCTAACTAAGTCAGTGTAGACAGTGTAACTACAGGACCTAATAAGACTTATCATCTCATGTCTCAGGATGGCGGGCGTAGTGGTATACCAAACAATACTTTGTAATTCAAGGTGTTGGTTGGTATTTCTACTGTTTATGAGCGGTCGTATCGCTTACCATCAGGCGAACAGCAAGTTCGTCTCATCATTATAAGCAATAAAGAAAAATATCCCGGATTTATTACCATAGATCATGGTTACGGGAAAATTTCTTACTTTGTTTTATTTAAGTGCTGTATTGTTAAAGGGTTAAGTATATATGCCGTTTTCTTGGAAATTTAAAAGGGGCACCTGTGGCCATAAATTTGTGGTTCCATACATAATAAAGTCGGATCTTACTTGGTTATTTATGTTACAGGGCGTGCATGTCTCGAGTCACGGACACGCGGGCAATTCGCCCTCCATCGATCGAGCACGGACGAGTGAGTATACACATTAAGTTTGTTATCATCGCGGAAAACTCAATTGTTGAGTTTTGAAAAATGTGATATTTTGTAGGATTGCATGAATAACAAAGGTCATAGCGGTGATTGTTGATAATAAACAGCGCAATTTCCTCGTGATTTCGAGAATAGGAATCGCTTATAATTCGTTAAGGTGTCGGATCTTGTAAACATAGCACGTACATTTTGCTCTATACTTCGGTTTCATAAATTACTAAAGATTTTAACAGTGAATGTTCACTTAAATGTTGTTATAGCTTTAAATATTTGTGTTAGGGATTCTGGATATAACTATAGGCATATACCATATCACCAACCATTGTTGGTGGTAGGATAAATTTTATATTCGTCCGAATAGC